>NW_027114557.1:0-18964 GCF_000696795.3 Halyomorpha halys
TTAATTCCCCCCCCCCATAGATCACGTGACTAGTGGTTAAGGTAGGTTCGAGGCTAGGGTCCAAAGTCCAAGGACACGTGAGTGGTTTAGGCTGGTTCGAGGCTAGAGTCCAAGGACAAGTGGTTAAGGCTGGTTCGAGGGTCCAAAGTCCAAAAAGGCTCATTTACTGTCCCAGAATCGGCCTTTCCTCCCTACTACTATCCAAATCTATATCATTATAAATTTAAAAATGAATAATAACTTATGCTAGTGCAGTATTTACAGATTTATGAAGTTTAAATTGTGCCATGCCTCTCCGCCGAAGCTTCTGCCCACCTGTTACTCTTAACAATATACCTCTTCCCAGATCCGACACAGTGCGATACCTTGGATTCATTTTGGACAAAATACTCACCAGGAACCAACATACTGGACTCAAAAGACAAGAACTCAACAGACGATTCAGCCAACTATACCGACTGCCCAGCCGGACCTCTCTTGTTTCACTAGAAAACAAACTAATAATTTATAAGACTATACTCCGACCTATCTGGACCTACGGACTTCAACTTAGGGGAACAGCTAAGCCGTCGAACATCAAACGTATCCAATCCTTCCAATCTAAAATCCTTAGAACCATAGTTAATGCACCCTACTACGTTTCCAACAGAACACTACACCATGACCTACATATCTATTTTGTCCTTGATCTCATACCAACCAAATTCTCAAAATTCCACATAAACCTTTCCAATCATCCTAATCCTTTGGTTCAAACCTTATCTAGTTCCACCCATCCCTACAGCTCACCTAGAAGGTTGAAACGGCAGTGGCCAAGAGATTTATCAAAATAAAAATGGACAATTGGAGTTCTGGCAATGGCCAGATTCTCTACTCAAGTTGAGTGTTTGCGGCTTTAGCGCACTTGCTCAGCCTCCACTGGCTCATTACCAGTGATGCGGCGAGAGGGATGCGCTGGGATCTTTTGAGCTCTGCTCTACCCTTCACACGTGAGGGATAGAGTGGGCTCAGGGATCCTCAGGTCGATTGTGTAAATATTGTATATATTATTTTATCTTTATGTTATTTTATTTATCTATTTTTCATACAGATAGTTTTATTATGTTCATCTTGTCTATTCTTTTGTTTGTATATACTTTAAGAGAGTTTTTTTAATTTATTTTTTTTTTTTATTTTAGTATGTATGAGATCATTCATCACTATTACCTATTGCCCACAACTGTGTGGCAGATTGTAATATCTATCAATAAATAAATCTATCGATTTAAAAAAAAAAAAAGTGCCGCGTAGGTTGAAAATATTTTCTCTTGACTGTAGGTGAAAATGGATTATAAATATTTCATAAATATTAATAATTATAATAATTATTACATTGATTCATAAATTATAACAAATACAAAAGTCACTGGTGAGTTTTACACCAGTATGTGTTAAGTTCACTCATGTGTAAATCTGTGGGTTGTTTGTTTGGTCTTGATTAAAGGTACAACAATCTTTTGACCATCAACGCCTATCGATTGTTATAATTATAAATTAACACAGATATTCACTCACCCACACAAGGTCACGGTTCCAACGTGAAAAAAATTAAAATCGAAGAAAACACGAATATGACTTAGCTTCTTCATCTGTGAGAGCTTCAGATAAATTTGGGGTCAGTACAATTCTGATTATTATTGGTAAATAGTGAGAGCATTCTTCAAAAATATGTTTAATTGTGAGAGTGGACTTACAATATTATTACGTGGGAAATGGCAGTTTTCTATTAAGGTGAGAGTGCGTGAGGAGAGTAAGGCTATTCTCAAGCGGGTTAGTGCAACTTCTTTTGTAGGATATCGACCATCGTATTACTACTCTTTTTATTTCTTTTAATTTACTCGGAGAGCTTTCATCCCACATGGTCTGCCATATTTCCGATCCTGCCAAAAATGCAAATGTGGCTTAGACCCACTGGAAGATTATTGTTTGTCCGTGTGTATAGATGAATGGAATATGGTCCGGGTGCGGTAAAAAAAAAACTTAAATAGTAGATAATTATACTATTTTATTGAGCCAACGTTTCAGGGCTTCATCAGGGCTAAAAAAGATACAAACACTGTAGTTACAAAAAGGAAAAAGAAAAAAATAAGTGTAAAATAACTGGGGTATAAAATGAAAAGTAAGATATAATAAGAAAAATTAAAGGTTGTAAATAGTAAATGCAAAGGGTAATTGTAACAGATAGATAAGAGAAGAAATATTAAAGAAAGTACAAATAAAGAGATGAAAAAAGAAAAACAAATACAAATCAAATGATGAGACAGAATGCATACCTGTTTTGACGGCGGTCAAAGGCTAAGTGACAGTTTGTATTGGGAGGAGTGGGGATGGCAGTTATGCCACAATAACGAAAATAATTTGTAAAGTAAACATAGTAAAAACGTATTTAAATTAGGTGAACAATAAATGGTAATATACATAATAGGGGGAAAAGAAACGTGGCTTAGACCCGTATGAAATTTACAGTCTTACCTTGATCTGATAGTTTTAAGAGGAATGATTGGATTCTTATGATGAGTGGATGTTTCAGGTACATATTTCTCGAACATGGAGCTTAATGAATCTGAAATTATTTATTGCGATTGGAAAAATGGAGGGGTGATGCTACCGTATGGAGTTCAGCGGTATATATTCAACATAATTTATATAATTTAAATTTCTCGGTTGAATTATGGGTTACGAAAAATGAGGCATTTGAGCTTTCTGATTAGGAACTCTTAATATATTTCAAAAAATATTCTGCAATATTTTCAAGAAAACGCGACAATCGTTCTTTATATTCAACAGACATTATGTTATTTATGTGCGCATGGGAAAGATGTTGTATTAATTTAGTTTTGTAGTTTATGTGAATAGTTTTCTGTTTCAGTTATTAAAAGCAATTAAAACGTAAGATAATCAGGCAAAAAATAATAACGATAGATATTTTCCTTCGAAAATTATATACTTATATGCAGAACGCTCCTTCCCTAAGACTTCGTCGAAATTGCGTTAAAGATATTGAATATGACAAATTAGTGCTTCTTACTTCTTAAATACTCCCCCCAAAATAACCATAAATAACTCTCTTTATTGATAGCCCTATGATATTTTTACCTAAAATTTTTCTAATTTATGTTTTTCACCAAATTCCTCCCGAATCCAATCCTTACAGTCCAAAATCCTTCATGAAATCCTTAATGCTCCTTACTTTGTCACAAATCAAGTCATCCATCATGACCTAATAATCCTCCGAAAAGAAGATGTCCTCGATATCTTCTCTAGAAATGTTATTGGAGTTCTATCAATGGGTTTATTCTCCACATGTACAAACACCTACAGCAAATTTACTTGTTGTGCATATTTTTATACAACAATAATTTTTTTTTAAATAATAAATAAATCATTAAAAAAAATTGTTTTTTGCTGATTGCGAACTTCTACTCTATTTTTCCCGAAATGAAACCAAAAGCCGCAAGAGTACCCATCCTTCACCGTCCAATGTTTGTAACGCCTATACCCCATATGATTCCAATCATATAATCCCAGATCACCGCAATAGACTGCAATGTCATCGTGTGGAGGACATAGTCTCGTAATTTCAAGTCTTTTTTCATTTTGATTTAGAACAGGCCTTTGATCGAGTCTTACACCAGGAACAGTTTTATAAGCTCCATAAATTCCTACCTCCTACTTTCATACTTTCTCATTATCCGTTTCTTTCTCACTGATAGATTATTTAAAGTAAACCACAGTAGTTCCCTTCCATCCTTCTATCAGTCCCTTGGTGTTCCTCAAGGTAGTATCTATCCTCAACACAGTCTATACAGATGACATCCTAACATTATCCTCATCACGTATGCTGATGTCAAATGTGTGCTCGCAGTTGATAATATCCTTTTAATTGCATCCTAAGCCCTCCAATCTCATATCAAAACTCTTGAAGATTGTGTCTTAATTGAAGGATTAAAAAAATCCCATTAATTCACTTTTATCCTTCATCGTAAACCTACCGACTGCCCTACATCCTTCGATATTGTTGCTCATATCCCGATCGATCAGATCCGCTACCTTGGACTACTTCTTCACTAACGACTTACTTGGAATCCTCACACAAGACTTTTTTTGGCTTCACTTTTTCTGCCAGGTTAACTTCTCCAATATACTCTTTCCACCAAAGGGTATAATAGGCGATAAAGCGAAAACTTATGTAATTCTCTGCAATTCGTTATTAACCAACTGTCGGATTTAAATAATCCGATTTTTGCAGTTGTTTTTTGAAATTATATAAAGTCGGGGTCGGGGGTCTCATTTTCTGATGCCGTCCCCTTGCCGCGGACACCGGAAGGCTCCGAAGACGCTGCAATGCCGCCCCAGCCTAAGCACCATGCAAGCTAGGAGCTGGCCTACCCCTACCATCACGCCAGAGTCCAGGACAGCTTTTAGAGAAAAGGACGTCTTTTCAGACACAGGGCGAGTACACATGGTTTTCACCATTTCGCCCACAGCACACCTAGACGAGGGAAGCGACTAGCAACGTCACCAGATAAGCACATTCCATTAGTCTATGAGACCCCACTCTTCTAATTTATTTATTGAGAATTAAATTAAAACCTAACACACTAACATCATCTGCCCCTCCAGACATTAATACTTTTATAAATAGAAGGAAAATATATGCATGTTAATTAGCGGAAAGTCTCACAATTTTCAGCCCCTCTTTTCCACACTAATAAAATTTTAATTATAATCGTGCCTGTTGAACAGATTCGATAGATACTTAGGACTCCATCTTGACAAGAGACACACAAGACTGAAACGACAAGAAACTGCTCGTAGATACCGATTGCTACAACACTTACTTGACAAACGCTCTAAACTTCCCATTCACTACAAAAAATTAGTATACACTACAATAATCAGACCAATTTGGACATATGGATTTGAGCTCTGGGGCTCCACCAAACCATCAAATTCTTCCCGCATCCAATCGTTACAATCCAAAATCCTACGTAAATCCTTGATGCTCCTTATTACGTCACAAATAAACTCATTCATAAAGACCTTAACATCCCATTCGTTGCAGATTTGTCCCAAAACAGATATGCGTATTTTTATTCCAAACTCCTTAACCATCCTAACCCATTAATTCTTAATCTTTCATCCTTAACAATCCCTGATAATCCTCCGAGGCGTCTGAAAAGAAGATGGCCACAGGACCTTCTAGTTTAAATTAATGTTTGAAGTACCACCAATGGGTGGTTCCTTCCCGAGATTTTCAGGTGTATATGAAACATACAACATATTTACCTATTGTATTATTTTGTACAGTTGTAAATTACAATAAATAAATAATTTAAAAAAAAAATTATAATCGTAAAATTACACTCATAAACGCCATCTAGTAATTTTGAATAATAACATGTTTTGAGGACCGTTTTTCTAGGCAATACCAAATGAACTGATTGGTTTATTATCAGTTTTCTCAAAGTCTGTCATTTTTTTTTCTTTTAGCTTTTCCTCGGTCTCAATAACAAAAACAACCTCGTCATGACAAGATAATGTAGATGAGACGGGGAACATAAACCACCCCGGACCAAGTTGAATTTTCCTCCCTGTTGGAAAAACCCTTTCCCGAAGTAATTTATGATGCATCGGGCTGAGCTTTTCCCTCGTCCTGGTGGAGTGATGTTATCCATCATCCCCGGTCTGCTTTAATTTATATGTCCTCTCTCGAAACCGCGTAAAGAAAATCTCCGAGAAAAACAGTAATATTTCAAAAAGTGAAATATATAACAAAAGAAATAAAATATCAATATTAGTTTATTTTATATTTTTATATCTATGGTATAGATAACATATAAATCTAATAAGTAGATTCGATCTTACCAGATAATAAACGGATCCAACAGGGTGACGGTAGAGATTGTCATCGATTATAGACTAAGACAAATAAACTCTTTTTTCTTTTCAATTACGTAATATCAATAAGAAAGGGCAAATCAGGGAGAAGTAAAAATGAGGAGAAAGGACCAACGTATTCTAATGTTTGAAATTTTATATTTTTACTCAATTGTTTTAATTAGTAACTTGTAACAATTTGTATAGAATGAGAAAAAATGTTATTTTATTTACAATCTTAAAAACTTTCTTGAGAATGGTTAATTTTGTTTAAATAAATAATTTAATTTATATCCATTAGTCTCACTACATTTCATTTTTCTTTTAAGTCCGACGTTTCGGCCAATCCGCCATCCTCAAAGACAATCTTTATACAATTTTAGAAATAAATGATTTAAACACTCAACTTCATGCAGGCTATTCTGCCCAGGTCAAAATAACAATTTCTAATTAGTCAATTTTCACATTAATAACAAAAATTAAAATTCATCTATCACAGTCTGTATTAGTTAAAACTTTATCAGAACAATGCTTGTCGGACTTGTCAGAAAAATAAAATTTGTTGAGAATAAAATGGATAAAAATTAAATTATTTATTTAAACAAAAATTTTATTGTTTTTTCATAATATAAAATCATTAAAAAAACCAATAAAAATAAAATATCAACCTGTACTAAATTACTATATTAGTATAAACTGTCTGTATTTACACAATATTTTTTTTCATTGCAATTAGGTACATTTGCAATCGGATTTAGTCCAACAAAGAGGAACCAAAGTGGATTCTTGGTGAAATATTTTGTGGAAATTCTAAATACATTTAATATGTATATTTGTTTGTTTGTTAGTTTTGAAAGGGCGTTTAACAGCTTGGTCATCAACGCCCGTTGGTTGTTGGCTTTGGTAAGGCCAAGTTTTTTTAGTCATAGCTTTGGTATGGTGTACTGATCCGCACCAATTATAATTAAATTTTTGACAATTATAATTTGTTTAATAATCATTACGTTATTGGAAAGTATGGTGAAAAGCAGATAACTGACTGTTCTAATTTTAAAAATAAGGCAAGTTAAATAGATAATTATAATAATTAAAGGCTGGTTATTAAGTTAGTCTGATGGATGAATTTAATGACTTTTACAATTACAGATTCGTCGTTTCTCAACGCCATTGGGACATTTGTTGGTAACCCTAACTGGTTCAGAGTTGATGTGTAGTGACGACATTCTTCAAAAATGTTTTTGACAATCAGATTGCTATTCCATTTTGAACATTTTGGAGGTGCCTCTCCTGTTATGAGATGGATGTGTGTCAGTCGGGGATGTCCTATTCTGAGTCGGGTGATCACTACTTCGGGTTGATGTAATCGAGGACTTCACGTCTTTCTTTATAGGTTTCAACTTACTGGGTGGACTTTCATCCCACATTGCCTGCCATCTTTTATTAATAGATTCCTTTAAAGGGCGAGCAAGTTCCTTTGCAGTTAAGATTGCTGCGGGTCTACCTGGGAGGACTAGCGCTTCTCTAGCAGCTTTGTCGGCCATCTCATTTCCCGTAATACCAACATGCCCGGGAGCCCAGATGAAGTAGACTGATTTATCTATTTGGTTTAGCATTATTAAGTATTCATGAATTCGTTGAACAAGTGGGTGAACTGAATACATTATATCTAGTCCTTGAAGAGCGCTAATGGAGTCCGATATTATTACTATATTGCAATTTGGTATATTTGTCATACGAAATATGTATATTTCATGGCACTGACTACGAATTTAAACTTCATCACCTTGAATATATTTATTGGTTTTATATTATAACAAAATTTAATCTGTTAATTTCATTTTTCTTCTCTCTTTTTAAACTTCTTCACCGGTTTTTTTTTTGTTTTGGTGGCCATAGAGCTTGTAGATCGTTATTCGCCTTTTCCAGCTTCCTCCACCCCTTTCTATCTTCGGCAAAGACCTTCCAGTTTATTATGTAGTATTTAGTGGCGTCTTTCTTGATCCTGCCCATATAAGTTTCGGTCTAAAACAAAAAAGTGTTTTCATACCCCAACTTAAGACCCAAGCTCTGCACAAGGTTTTTTTTTTTTTTTTTATTTTCTAATGTTACTTAGTTTAAAATTTAAAAACACTGAATTGGCTAGTTACAAGTGAAGGTCGTAGAATTAATTGTATCAATATCTGTGGAAGGCTGCAGGGACACAATAACATTCAGAAAAATGAGTATAATGTGCAAATTTCAAAACTAAAGAAATACAAATTTATTTAATGAGGTTAAGTGAACAACTCTTCTATTACGATTTTCTTCTTTTCTTAAATTTAATTTATCTATTACATAATTTCGGGGCCTTCGCCCCATTATCAGACACTCTACAATTCAAAATAACACATATTATATTGTCCATACAACAATACAAGAATTTGACAACATAAATTCAATTTTAAAAAACTACCTTAATATTATTACTTCCTCAAATTTCAAATTATTTCAATTAATCTAATCTACTTAATAAGTTTTGTATGTAAATCACAAAAGCCATTATTGCTGCCTGGTGATATTAAAAATATTAATTTCATATTTAAAATAAGAAGAAACTAATTACACTAAACATTATTATTAACATTACTTAAACTAGGGTTATCCTAATAATATTGCTAACCAATATATCACCTCCATGCTAATTATTTCTAATCTTTATTCTTTACAAAGATGAAAAGTTTATTAAATTTTTTAAACTAAATTACTATTTCACAACATAATTTTACACTTATGTTTTACTATTTATTTTTCTGAATGATTTATATCATACCTGTTGTAACAAGAGATTTAGTTTTAAAATATTTTTTTTAATTTCTATACTGGTAATTATTTATTAAATAAATCAAATTGTATCCTTGTATAGTCTCAGCACATTTTATTACATCAATAGTCCAACGTTTCGGCCATTTCGGCCATCCTCAAGGACTATCTAAATATTAACAGCTTATCTATTATATATTCATTTGTAGCAAATATAACAACAAGGTTATCACTAATAATATAACATACATTCAAATATAAATTCTCACCTCACATCAGAATTTAAAAATTGTTTTGCAGGCTATTCTGCCCAGGTCATTAATTATAAGTCAAACACACCCTATGGAAAAGTCAATTATTAGAGAATCATATTTATTATTAATAAGCTTACCTAAGCTTATGTTTAGTTTCCTAATTTTTTTAAAACTTTTGATTTTTAATTAATCCACACTATCACTACAATATAAACAAACTATTTATAACCTTCCACAACTTTTATGGTAGCGATAGTGTGGATTAATTAAAAATTAAAAGTTTTAAAAATTAATGAATTTTTAAAAAGAATAGGTAACTAAACATAAGCTTAGGTAAGTTTATTAATATTAATATGACTCTTTAATAATTGAATTTTCAAAGGATGTGTTTTACTTATAATTAATGGCCCGGGCAGAATAGCCTGCAAAACAATTTTTTAATTGTGATGTGATGTAAGAATTCATATTTGAAGGTATGTTATATTATTAGTGATAATGTTTTTGTTATAATTGTTACAAATGAAAATATAATAAGCTGTTGAATATTTAGATTGTACTTGAGGATGGCCGAAATGGCCGAAACGTTGGACTGTTGATATAACAAAGACCGTTTTTAATAAATAAATACCAGTCTCAAGAAATTGAAAAAACTATATTCAAACTAATAACCAGTACTGGTCGTTAGTAATAATTAAGAATCGATAAATACAAAATATTAAAGAATTTGATAATTAAGTGGAAAAGTAGAGATAAGAATTGGCATTTTTGTTAGACGGTTGTTTGATTGGCAAAAAGTTGATTTAAGTAAATTAAATAGCAAAAATCTGGTAAATTTAGTGAAAAACCCTAAAATACGATTTTTTTTGTAATTGAATTTTACATGATGCGTACACCACACAAACGTTATGGTTCTCCGTACTTTAAAACGGTTCAGACGTTCTAGATTCCATCTCCTAAAGGGAATTAATTTACTTAACTTGAAGATAATTTGTTGCATACTACTGTTGATTTAGTAAAAAGTGTTGTGAGACTATACAAGGATACAATCTGATTTATTTAATAAATAGATTTAGTGTTTAACCATTCTCTCTTTTTCAACCAACCTCTATAAATAAATTCTCTTTCTGTTCCATTACGCCTTTTTTCATTCAATTAATTTCATATAGCCAATCAAAAGTGAAGGAGTGCCTGGCCTCAATTTGAAGGCGCGCTTCATATAAATATGCGATCAAATATCATTTTCAATTCACACCATTGAAAGCTGTACAAATTATCGTTAGTAAATGTAACCCTGCTTATTCATTCTAAAAAAAAAAATAAATAAACGTAGATATAAAATTTAATAAATTTAAACAAACAGTCAACACATCTCCAATACTGCGATCTACTCAGCTAAATGGCCCACACTCACGATACTTACTCAACTGTAAATTTCAGGTAGAAGTTTAATAGCGAAATTACTATCGTGCGTAGCAAGCATCAAACCTCATCTGATAACATAACTGGGCTGACCTTTGGTAAAATTAGGCAAAAAGAAAAATATAACTAGAAAAAAAAGGATCTTAAATTTAATTTGTTTGTTGATTAAATAAAACTTGTTTTAGTTTCAAAAACAAGTGACCAGTTACAACAGGGCCCTGTTTCATAATGAAAGCTAATAGTATTAGTTCATAGTACAAGTGTAGAAACTAGTGGGGTAATAATACTAATACTTATTTTTTTTCATGATATGGATGACTATTAGTGCTATCACAGGAATTAAAAAATACTAAAGTACAAGTTACTATTGTGCAAGTCTGTGTAATTTAATTAAGATAAATCTACAAGACTAATAGTATTAGTTTGTACTTTATGATGGAACAGGACCCTGATGGTATCATTCAAGCCATTTGTGGCTAAAATAATTCATATTTAATATACTGTATTATATTTATTATTGTATTATTTCTTATTCATTCAATAAGAATATTCCCCGGCGTACAATGCTAGAGGATAATACCAGAATTAATTATAATTTATTGGTATCGCTCATATGAATGGTGTGGAATGTATTTGAAATAAATCAAGTATCGTGAAAATTGAAAATAAAACCTCTATTCTTGAATGATTTATATAACAATCGATTATAGGTGTATTTTAGCCAAATGAGAACACAATGTTGTTCAGTAAGATTAGTTGAAATTAATTTTAATTATTAATTTGACCCCTGTCTAACAGATCCGCTACCTTGGACTACATTTGGACGAACGATTAACCTGGAATCCACAAACCAGACTGAAAAGACAGGAAACTGCACATCGATTTCGACTATTACAGCACTTACTAGACAAACGGTCTAAACTTCCAACACATTACAAAAGACTGATCTATATGACTGTAATAAGGCCAATCTGAACATATGGAGTTGAGCTTTGGGCTCCACTAAACCTTCGAATTCCTCTCGTATTCAATCCTTACAATCCAAAATCCTTCGTAAAATCCTCAACGTTCCTTACTTTGTCACAAATAGAATCATACATAACGACCTTGATATAATCCTTCCATTATAAACTCTCTAACCACTCAAACCCCCTAGTTTCTAATCTTGCATCCTCTACCATTCCTGACAATCCTTCGAGATGCATGAAAAGAAGATGGCCACGAGACCAGCTAATATAAAATGTCATTAGAGTGCTACCAATGGGTAGTTTTTCTACACGTCTGTAACACTCCAATTTAATTTAGATCAGATTTACTAAATGTATTATAATGTAAATAGCAATGTATAAATATTATAAAAAAAAATTATTAATTTGAAGGATTTGATAGATGGAATAATAAATGATAAACAGTTTACTTAGTAGCTCAATGGTGGTAGACTAAAAATTTAAATTTTGAAAAAAAACTTGAAGACTAGTTCTTATATTATGCTCTGTTCTCTCATCCTGCATCTATCCCTTTTCCTGAGTGTTGTAAGAAACTACTCACTCAAGGTGAATTGTTGAGTATGAGAAACATTTGTGTTGCTTTTACGAGACTGTTCACTCTCTCTACCTCTTCAGACCGATTTGGTACAGAGACCCTACTTCTGGTACAGCATCATGTGTTTGCCAATAGATGGCAGCTTCAGGGAGGTCCTATTCAAGATACGTTAGGAGGATTCTTCCTCAAACAATTATAACAAAGTTGCCTAGAAAATCCGCTAGGAGTTCCTCACTTTTTAACATATACCATGTACTTTAAATTTGATTCCTCATAATCCTATACTTAGGATATGTAGCATGTTAAAACTTTTGACACATCGTAAATACCCATACTGCACTCTTCATTTCCTTTCCACAGCCAGAACCTTCTAAAGCACCTTCATCAATTAACATCTGAAAAAAATTTTAAACATATTTTTACCTTTTGGATATGAATTTATGAAACTCATTAGGCATTATAAACTCTACAATGTTTAACAAATTTTAGTTTAATTGTACCAATGATTATTTTAATAAGTCATTCGTTTGTAGTTCACTTAAAGAAAACGCTATTTTCATTTGTCTAAATTGAGTTAAGCAAAACTGATACTTTCTTAAAACTGATACCTCGATCAATTAATTTATTTAAATTTAATATGACAGGAAATTATTTCGATATTAAAAGTTACTAAAATACTTAAATCATTTTTAAATGCACTTAGTTAACTTAGGAAATGCATTTGACTAATTTATTCCAAACAAGAAATTACTTAAAAATGTAAATAATTATTAACTTAACATTGTAATACAAATTTTAAACCATTCGATTCTTATAATTTAAAAATCATATTACATGTATTTTATCATGACACAATATAATCATTATACCCTTTTAGCAATATGAACTCATACAATTCAATAGAGTAATAATCTAACTTTCCATAACATTTTTTTTTATTCATGTGTTTAATAAAATGTCGATGTTTTCTTTCCTTGTAGTTTAGATTAAAGTTAAAGTAGTTAGGTAGAAATTAACTCAGACGGACGGGTTTTATTTATTAGTTTTTTTTTTTTTATTCTGAACTTCTTAAAACATAAAACTTCAAATTTTTTAGAGGTTTAAATTTTTCTCATGGGTGATGGCAAAGTTTAATAATTGATTAATTATTGACAAATTATTATTTATTTTAACTTTATTTTTTTATAAATACATAAATTTTAAATATAAATTTAAAAAAAAAGGAATAAAGTGAAAAGCTTGTATTTAGTTTGTAGACTGATATTAATTGTAAAGGAATACTGTGGGGGAAAAAAAATGTTATCTTTCTATTATATTGTATCATATCAAAAAATGTAATTTATATATGTCCGATCACGGATTGATCAGTTTGCTGTGTAATGTAGCAACCCCATGTATTTGGGCAGCATGATTGAATAAATTTCTTTCTCTCTCTCCTACATTAGCTCAATATGTTCCTTTTTTTATTTTACCCTTGTTTTCTTAAATTTTATTTTATTTTATATTTATTTTTTATTGTTATATTAGTTCAAAATTTTACATATTTTATTTTGTATTGTTTTTTTTTTCATGTACATAGTTTGATTATGTTCATTTTATTTAACATTCTGTTTATATACATACAGAAATTTTATTTATTTTTATGTAAATTATTTTCATTTATTTATTTGAAATCTAAATATGAATGTGATCATTCAACACTTTTACTTATGGTCCAAAAATGTTGTGGCAGATTGTAATATTTATCAATAGATAAAATGATTATTATAAAAATATTATTGCTAAAACCATTAATAATAGTTATATTATATATTATTTAATTTTTGTAGTAAAACAATATGAAGTTCTTGAAATTAATTTTAAACAAGTTTTTATCTTGCTGTTGTGATTCCAGAGAAACTTAGATAAGAAAGACAATAAACGTCTGGTTTTTGGACTAGACATTGTGCCCCACTTTTTGAATGAGCACAACTGCCATTTTATGAAGATGAAACCTCCTCATTACCACTAATGGACTCCTCCTGGAAATGCTTTCTGGAATGAATCCACCACAATTGTTTCGACGATAAGCGAAACGTGAGCACGTCTCATGTAATATTTAAATGGGCGTTATCACAAATACTATTTCTGACATTAAAAAGGTAGTTCAATAATTCTATTTAAGGTAAAATAATAATATGTACAAGGGAAGACCGATTCCAATGAAGCTTCTTGTCGTGAAACCAGGTCGAAGAAGGTCCTAGCGCCATCAGGAGATAAAAATATTTGAAACTTGTCCAAGAGTTTTTGCAATTGGCCTAGAAGCCAGAGAAAAAAAAATTATATAATTTTTTATTGTTTATATTTTCCCCAATTGGTTTATAAGGATACAAAGATTATTTTTTTCGATAATATGAAAAACATATTAGTTATTGTATTAAATAAGTTTGGATGTATAAAAAGTAACAAAAATCTGAAGATTTTTGTCGAATAAAGTAAGTCAACAAATTTGGTTATGAAAAAATGAGATTTGTTTTTCGCGATCTTGAAAATCTTTAAATACCAATTTCCATGGTAAATTAGATATTTTGGGGAAAATATTTTGCCCCTGATTTGTGTTCCCGTAAACATTTATAACTTCTCCGGATTTTATCCAAGTACGACACCTCAGCCATCGAAAATCTAACTCTTTCCTCTTTCCATCAATAGCAATATATTTAAATTTTATTGTAATATTAGGCTGAAAAATAGTTTTAAATCTTTTTTCCTTAGTGATAGATATTACGACAATTGGAGTAACTGCAATTTTTTTTTTCGTACCCTCCTGTAAAGATTTTTATATTTATATATCTAAGTTTATATCGTTATGTAGTATATCTAGCGTACATGCCAGTAAACCAAATAGAATTAATTCTTATTGTAAGTTAAGAATAAAAAAGTACAAACTGCAATTTTGTGAACTGCTTGACTTTTTAATATGGTGACATTACTGTCACATCATCGGGTATGGTGAGATAGTTGACACTATATTCACTGGCAATTATCATCACATTAACTGTACAGAAAACCGAGCAAACATAAAAAACAAAAAATTATCGTTTTATAATTTAACTCCTATAAGAATCAGTCATAATAAACTTTTCTCTTTTAACTCAGAATCTTGCCTCACTAAGATGCCCGACATCTTCCAAGCCAGGCGTGTCTTATATCTTTTTTCTATTTTTTATTATCCTTCTTTTACCCAATCTTCTTCTCTATTCTTTTCTTATTTTTCCTTACTCACATTATTAGTTTTGTTCATTATATATTATTACTGTATTAACTTACTTTATATTTTGTTTCTTTATTGTAATATTTGACTTACATATTTTATAAGTTACATATTCCATAACTTTAATTTTTAAATTAAAATATTCATATTTCGTTGTTTCTTTTCATTATATAACTTTATATTCTTATTTAATTAATTATGTTGTTTTACTTACATATCTAATTATCTATATATACGTTTTCATTCTGTTCATTATGTACAATTATTTACTTTAATCATTTTATACATCCTTTATACATTGGTTGTTATCTTGATCTTTGTTCTTAGCCCTGTTGAAGGCTGGAAATTCTGGCCAAAACGTTGACACTAAATAATTTTTTTAAACTCATTTGTGTTATTCTCTGATCGCACCCCAACCATCTTCTCATCATTATAAACTTTTCAGGTTCATGGAAATAAAAAATTCAAATAAGATAATAGTTTGATTAATTTTGTTTGTATGTATGTGTTTGTAATACAAAGTATTAAAATTAAAGATTTGTAAATGAATCAAACTTGTTAGCTGTTTATAAAATAGTCCATCAAGTGCAATTGTAAATTAGAATAGATCTATTTTTAATTATTGAATATGAATGAATAATTATTTATAACAAATTAATTTGATCATTGCCTTTTACCATAAACAAATTCAAACTTTTAATTCAATAGAAACTTCAATCTCCCATATCGCTTCCGAATTATTCTTCCTTCATTGAAACCAGTCCAACTGTGAAATTGGATTCCAAACTACGTCCTGGCGAATCGATAGAACAAGCTAACTGAATAGAACCACGTATTCGCAGACACTCCAAATTAAAACGACTATGTACACTATTGACACAGTAAATAAATACATACACAAAACTCAATACAGGATTGATACCGGAGGGAATACTAAAATTTCTTTTTTTGGAATTCTAATTTTTTTTTAAGAGTTCTAAATAATACTTTTTATTTATTGATAGATATTACAATCTGCCACACAGTTGTGGGCAATAGGTAATAGTGATGAATGATCTCATACATACTAAAATAAAATAAAATAAATAAATGAATACAAAATAAATAAATAAAAAAAAAACTCTCTTAAAATATTTACAAACAAAACAATAAACAAAATGAACATAATCAAGCTATCTGTATGAAAAATAAATAAATAAAATAACATAATGATAAAATAATATAGTCTCTAGTCACATTTACACTCTATTATACAATCGACCTGAAGATCCCTGAGCCCACTCTATCCCCCACGTGTGAGGGGTAGAGCAGAGCTCAAAAAATGCCCTCTCGCCGCATCACTGGTTAGATATAAGATTAGATAAAAATGATCGTTCTAATGAGTTGTTCTATAGTTCTAGCTTTGAGACCAAAACTTCAATCATGGTGATAAGATAGGTGACAGTGGATAATATATATATATATATATATAAGGAGAAGACGGTTAGTGAAGAACAA
Source organism: Halyomorpha halys (assembly GCF_000696795.3). NCBI lineage: Eukaryota > Metazoa > Arthropoda > Insecta > Hemiptera > Pentatomidae > Halyomorpha > Halyomorpha halys. Next base: position 16,681 of record NW_027114557.1, read on the forward strand.
AAATAAGTACAAACATGTTTATTATTTCCAACGTTTTGGCCATAATTTAACATCAGGGCTAAGAACAAAAAAGAAGAAAACTGTGTGAAATGCGGCTTCAGCTTAAGGTCAGGCGTTACATCACTTTTGACTGGTTGACTGGCTGGTTTGGTATTATTAGTGGACTATATACATATCAATTAATAGCAATGAAAATAAGACATAATTGTAAAAAATAGTAAATCTATTGACTTATTTACTGATGGTTGTTAGGGTGGCCGAAATAAAACATTTATAGTTAAAGTGATGCTAGGTTCTACACATCAAATTTTTCGATTTACTTCAATACTGTACGAATCCGTTATTCAACGCGTTAACACCTGCCCCCCCCCCTCCGGTGCGTTGGCAACACACTACGTAAGGTCACGTAGTATTAGGATTAAGTTTTTATTAGATTTAAGTTTGTTAAATTCAGAAATAATGTGTGCCACAACACACATTACACTCTTTTATAAATTCTGACAACAAAAATAATACACTCCAAAAGACTCCTTAGTATGGAAAATGTAGATGTTCTACAGAAAAAGGAGAAAGTTCATTGTTTATAAATACGCCATAAAAATTTTGAAGGGGTTTTGAAAAAAAAAAAAAAAAAAAGTTCTGGCCACGAGAAGAGTTAGCAGTGCCAATATCATTGAGGGTCCTTCCAGACTTTCGTTTCACACGAATCAATAACAACCACTGAATATAACGATATATAAAATGATTAGAAAATAAGTAACATTATGGATACATAAATATTGTTAACAGAAATGAATAGTATGAGAGTTATGATATTAAAATTAAATAAAGAAACTGCTCGTTGATTCCGACTATTACAACATTTACTAGACAGACGGTCTAAATAGCCAATCCATTACAAAAGACTGATCTACATGACTTATAAGGATCTTCATGCCTATGGACATACGGACTTGAGCTTTGGACTCCACTAAACCATCAAATTCCTCCTGAATCCAATCCTTACAGTCCAAAATCCTTAATGCACCTTACTTTGTCACAAATCAAGTCATACATCAAGATCTCAACATTCCATATGTTGCCAGAACCAGATACCATTCCTTCCATGATAAACTTCCCAACTACCCAAATCCATGTGTTTCTAATCTGGCTTCTCCTTCATTACCTAATAATCCTCCTAGGCGTCTGAAAATAAGATCTCGAGATCTTCTCTTCTAGAAATGTTATTGGATTTCTATCAATGGATAGACTCTCCACATGTTTGTATCATGTCACTATGTCACCTATAGCAAATTTACTTGTTGTATATATAGTTGTAAATAACAATAAATAAATTATTAAAAAATTAAGTAAGAGGAAAGAACAAATAAAAAATCTAGGAAACAAAAATGATTAAAACAAATTAATTATATGGAAATGAAACGTGCATAACAGTAATTAAATATGTAAGTAAAATAATTGGGTTAAGGAAATAAAAATATAAAGTTACATAATCCAAAAGTAGGTCTTCTGAATAAGTTAATGGTTAGCTTCCCGAAATACCGAGAAAGGCAACTGTAGTTACCTCGGCTCCGAATCACTGAGATCGATTGGTTATCCCAGGTAAATAGCTGATAGGTCCAATCAAAAGGCTCCTTCGATAGAATAGCGAATCAAATTATCCCGATTTGGCAAATGGAGGCCCATCAAGAGTAATCATAGACAAGTAGCCGCTAGCGATGAGCCCAACACAGTACTGTATCCCCGATCCCCCTCTGGTAATAACTGTTTGGCTTTGGGTGGAGGTGAAAGCCTGTAATCTAGCCGTGGCGTGAGTCGATCCTAGTTAGCTCCATGCCATGCACTCTGCTGCTTCTTACTATCTCTACTATATCTACTTTAGGGCGCTCGATAGGGCAATTACATGGGATGGTCAGTCCGGATGGATTGACTCGGTCCATCATGGAGAAATAGTATTATTGCATATATTTAATATTATGTACATAAGGAAACTTTCTGACAGGACTTTCTATAGTGATTGCCTTTATGTCTCCAAAGGGGTATATCCTCTGCTGTTGTTCCAATTTAATTCCTAAAAAATCATTCATGAGATAATAATTTTATTGTAAATTAAGATAGTTGACCATGGATAGTATATATGAGGAGAAGGTGGGAAAAAAACTTATTTTATAGTGTCAACGTTTCGGCCATAATAATTAGCCTTCATCAGGGCAAAGACAAAAGAGCAAGATAACAACAATGAATAAAAAATATATAGAATGGTTAAAGTAAATAATTGTACAAA
>NW_027114557.1:19820-20767 GCF_000696795.3 Halyomorpha halys
GACGAAGGTTTACGACGAAGGGTAAATGTGATTTGGTGGGATTTATTAGAATTTATTTTAATCCTCCAGTTTTGGCACCATCAATATATATTTTAAATGTTTGGCATTGTTTAAAACAAATATTTTATTTAGTAATATAGTTTCGAATTTCAGCAGTTGCTAGGTATAATAAAGGTTATAATTAAGATATTTAATGTAAATAAAACAAGACAAATATAATTCTATTCACGTATAAGGTATTCAATAAAAACAATAAACAGAACATCGAAGACGCCCCGATACGGATCCAAAGAGATGCTTATTGAAAGAGAAAACAATCTCGCTGGCGGTGGAGATCTAGAACATTGATCTCAATCAGATATCTCCTTCTTCTCCCAATCCCTTCCAATCCTAGAACTTATTGTGCTCCCCTTCCGAGCTAAAAGCCTCTACACGCTGTGCCATTTCTTCTCTTACTATTCCTCTATTTATTTGTATCTTTTCTTTAACTTCTTGTAAATGTACTTTTCCAAATCGTAAATAAATATTTCAATATTAAATATTTTATTAAATGGTGAAAAGAGAGCATAATGAAGTTATCAAAGATATGGCACGTTTTTATAACTTTATGGAGGAGATAATAACTTCGTAGGAGATCGTGGATAGAGACAGGGAATTTGTCAAGAATAAAAACCTCTTGTTATTAAGAGAATCGAACTATAACTTGTGGTACGATAGGGTCTTCAAAGCTACCTAAAAATCAGTTGCCTTATAACTCACTTTAGAATAACCTCCCACCTACAAATATACACCGAAACACCCGGTGATCATAAAAATTCACAATTATACCAACATGCTCGAAAACTTGCGAAAAACTGTTTTCTTTATATGGGTGCCGGGTCACGTGGGGATCACTGGAAATGAACTGGCGGACATTGCAGCTAAACAAGCACTTGCTCTTCCAGGTC
>NW_027114557.1:20817-21456 GCF_000696795.3 Halyomorpha halys
AAGAAATAAAATATTAATTTTTTTTTTAATAATTTATTTATTGATATTTACAACTGTATACATATATACACATCAAGTAAATTTGCTGTAAGCGATATTATGACATGTTAAAAACATGTGGAGAACCCATTGATAGAACTCCAAAAACATTTCTAAAGGAGAAGATCTCGAGGCCATCTTCTTTTCAACGTCTAGGAGGATTATTAGGTAGTGAAGAAGAAGCCAGGTTAGAAACGAGTGGGTTTGGGTGGTTGGGAAGTTCATTATGGAAGGATTGGTATCTGGTTCTGGCCAAATCGGCAACATAGGGGACATTGAGGTCCTGATAGATGATTTGGTTTGTGACAAAGTAAGGAGCATTAAAGATTTTACGAAGGATTTTGGACTTTAAGGATTGGATTCGAGAGGAATTTGATGGTTTGGTGGAGCCCCATAGCTCAACTCCGTATGTCCAAATAGGCCTTATAATAGTCATGTAGATCAGTCTTTTGTAATGGATTGGACGTTTAGACCGTTTGTCTAGTAAATGTTGTAATAGTCGGAATCGACGAGCAGTTTCCTGTCTTTTCAGTCTTGTATGAAGATTCCATGTCAGTTGTTTGTCCGGATTTAGTCCTAAGTAACGGATCTGTTCAACAG
>NW_027114557.1:23251-43178 GCF_000696795.3 Halyomorpha halys
CGAAACATGGGCGTTGATGACCTCAGGGTTTTACGCCCTTAAGCCCCAGACAACAACAACAACAACCTCCCACCTACAACTTTCCGGTAAATATGTAATAACTCTAAATGTCGGACCACATTAATACACTTTGGACCCACAGATGCTTTGTCCAGTTTGTGATGAAAAGGACCTGAAGGATTGTTACCATTTTTTGACAAATTGCCCCGCGTATCATGGAGAACCGAATCCGATACATGCCGAATCTAAGGAATATTAGCCGAAATCAGTGTTAAAGTTCTGTCTGTACCCTCAGGATAAGATCTATTTTTACCTATTTTAACTATTTTTTATATACGTAACACAAAACCTTTTGCTTAGAGCTGGACACATATCGTCCCAATAGGAGCTATAGTTTTTTTTTCTTTTCTTTTTTGTTTTTTAATATTATTAAATATGAAGTAACGTTTTTGTTTTATTCTAACGAATTTGGATAGCCCAGCTTGGGTATATTTTTTGTTATTAGTTTATATAAACGATCTTTAACTCATCATTTTTATAAAATAACTATAATTGATTATAAAATTTGTGTATTTCACAGCCTAACTCTATTTTTATGGGGGTTGCCCCATAAAAAAATAAATAAATTATTATTATTATAACTTTATGAATAAGGCCGTAATTAGATCATAAATATTTACACACTAAATAACATAGGATGTTAAAACAAAAGATAATAAAATGATATAAGCATTATGCTTTACTTGGTGATAATAAAATGCGATGATAATAATCTTTTGGATAGAAAAAACAAAAACTTGTGGTTTGGGAAATTTTCAGTTTATGTAAAACTATATTTCATAATCGATTAGACGTGCAAATACCTATTAGAATCCAAATTAAAGCGAGATTAATGTTTTACAATACAATCGATAAAGTTTATCTTTGTAGAAGTAGCAGCTTCCCTGATATTCCCAAAACCTATTCAAAAAATATATATTTTTCGTTATATGGAAAATAATGTTGCTTATACTACTCAAGTACCTTCTACGCCATAACCCCTGATGAAGACCTGAAACTCAGGTCGAAACGTCGGCATAAAATAAATAAATATGGTTTTGTTTATTTATGTTCTTCTTTCCTGACCGCACCCCCCGACAAACTCCAATCATAAATATTTAAGGCAGAATTTTGGGTATGACAGCTACGTGCCACTTTATAGAATCGATTTTTCCTTAAAAAATTTAAATTATTTTGATTTGATTGGCATGCCAATGTCCGATTAAATAGTCTTAAATAAGAATAAATCTGTTAATAATACTTTTAACCTCATTAAAATAATCTGACAGGGGTTGAATCTCGAATTTTTAATTACTCTTCTTCTAAAATCTTGTTTATTTGAAAAAAAAAATGAACAGTTTTCATTACTAGCAATTATAAACAATTGAATAATAGAAAATAATAAATAATATTCTGAATAAGTAAAAAAATAAATATCAGATTCTATCTGGAAAACCGATCTATCTTAATTGTAGTACGGCTTCGTAATTTTTTTTTGTTAAACTGTTGTTTCCTTGACAGGAAAAAAAATTGTTATTCATTGTTCCCATCTCGAGAACCTTGAAAATTCGTATTGTTATGGCAACAGAAAAATAAAAAAATTGTGTTCATAATTTTCGCCTTTCCAGGTCTTTTTTTCAAGAAAAAAGATTCAAACTTTTTTTTTCAAAAATCAAAAACAGTGATAGCTTCACTACGAGCCGAGCAATCTCTACAAAACTTATATTTGCAGGATGGTAAGTGAAAGTTGAGAGACGCACTCAACGCAATCGATTTTTTTCAGTCTTCTGCTGAAGCAAACTCCTGAGGTGTGATGACCTTGCATGGAGATATAAACAGAAGCCGTGGAAGTGCAAAGAAAGTGAGAACGGGGCTTGGAGGTCACGGCATTGACCTGTTGCCGGCTCACTTGGACGGCCTCCAGGGAAGTGTAAACTTTATACACTAGTCCAGGTGAATGATGGTACGCCATGCAGGCTGCTGGAATGGGGTTAGCTATCGATTTGTTTGTAGGCAATGTAAGATCCTAGTACTAAATCTGCGGTCTCCGGCTTCCGTCGTCCCCGGGCCATTCGTTACCGAAAACTGGCACGCATTGCAGTAGTAGTTTATTTTATTCGTTAATATATCAGCCTTCAATACGAATCGCGATCCTTGAGTTATGGTAGGGCACTGTACCAGTAGTACCAGTATAAATCATTTGTCAAATTTTAAAATAACATTAATTATATTAAATCATTCTTATATCGTATTTTTTTATATAACTTATTTACTGATGCTGTATTAAAAATATATAGAACAAGTAAATTGGATGTTATTTATAAAATAAACCACCGACATGTGGAGAATCTATCCATCGATAGATTCCAATTACATTTATAGAAAAGACCATGAGACCATCCTTTTTTTAAAAGGTAATGAAGGAGAAGCCAGGCTAGAAACAAGTTGTTAGGTAATTTATCAAGGAAAGATTGGTATTATTTCTGGCAAAATCGGCAACATATGAAACATTGAGGTCATGATGGATTAATTGATTTGTAATGAAGCAAGGAGCATTTAGAATTTTACGAAAGATTTTGGAATGTAAGGAGAGGAATTCGATGGTTTAGTGGAGCCCTAAAGCTCAACTCCGTATGTCCAGATAGGTCTTATTATGGTAATGTTGTATTATATATCTTGCAATGGATTGGAAGTTATGAATCGACGAGGAGTTTCTTGTCGTTTCAGTCTCGTATGCGGATTCCAAATCAGTTGTTTGTCCAGATGTAGACCCAGGTAACTGATCTATTCGACAGGAATAAGTGGGGTGTTATTGAAGGCATTGTATCCTGGGCTGGAAGTCATGGGTTTACGAGGAAGGATAAGTGTGATTTGATGGGATTTATTGGAATTTATTCCAATTCTCCAATTTCGACACCATTCTTCAAGGATGATAATGTGGCATTGGAGGGCTCAGGATACAATAGAAAGGTCATTATTCACTGATATAAAGACATCTGTCATCGACAAACACAGTGAAGATAATGTTGGGATGTAGGAAATAAAAATTTTGTAAAAGATAGAAGCACAACTTATAAACAGCACAGCCACACTAGGTATAGAGTGACAGGTGACTAGGGTTTGTCGGTTTTTAAAACTGTTTTTTTTTGAGAAAATTATGAAATTCGAAAACCGGTTTTTTAGTAGAAAATATCGGTTTTCTATAAAATATCGAATTATTATATCAGGCTTTAAAAACGATGAAGCCTAGTTCGGTTGCAAGTGAGAGGGTATTTTCTATTTCGGGGAATTTTATGAATAAACTAAGGACACGGCTAAATAGCAAATCGATAGACCTCCTCTGTTTTCTGAAATCATATTTCATTAAACAAAAAAAAAATAAAGAGAATATTCAAATTTGTATAAAAATTGCCCGGAATAGAAAATACTCGGTCCTTTGCTTTAAAACTAAAATTGATTTTAATAAGTATGTATGCATAAACTTTATTTACTCTTGTCTTTCGGCTTTGATTATAATTTATATTATATAATACACAGTTATATATTTTCTAATTGTTTTTTAATTAAGTATCCATCTGTATCTAATAACATTGTTTTTTTAAAAATAATATGGTTATTATAAAAATATTAAAATATATTGTTTTTATTTATTCGAACCGTTTGCTGAATAACTCGTTTCACTATTATAAAAATATTTACATCCTTATATGTGAAAATTATTCATAAACAACGTATAATTGTTTTTAAAGTTATTTAATCCTGGTCAACAATTATTTCTTTGTTCTACTAAATTGCATAAAAAAATTTTACTATCAATAAAATTGAACAGTAAATAATTTTAGTCAAAAACTGCTTCTAATAACTCTAAATTTTCTGTTAAAATTTTTTGTTCGAATTACAGAGTATTGGAGCAAACAATTTTTTTATAAAAATTCGAAACCGGTTTTCTAAAATGTCGGTTTTTGTATAAACCCTACAGGTGACTGTACATGTAGCAGCAGTGAAGCTGCTACTGTCGCTCTAGGTGGTGTACATTTCAATATTTTGAATTTCTTTTTCTATTTCCCTGACTGAGGAGATTAACCCCGAACAAAGATTCTGTACTCCTTAAACCGTTAATAAGAATCTATTAGAAACATTTTTCAATTCAAATACTTCATACAATACACATTATTACTTTCATGAAACTCCTTCAGTAAGAACTATAACATTAAGATTTATTTTATTTTTTCATAAATTTTCTCTGCAGAATAAATTCCCATACATCAAGCTGAAAATATCATACAATACAATAACTGTCATCTGAACAGTGAGTTAACTGCAATAAGTTAACTGCGAAGGTAGTCAATTTATTTAGGGATTAAAGTTGATAGCTATCTCAAATTTACTGCTAGCTACAGTTATAAATTATCAATAGTTAGGTTGAAGCTGTGCAAGCTTGGCCACCTGCTAACCAGACCCAATCCCCGCCTCAGGCTAAAATTATTAATTTACAAAACCATGTCAGGTCCTACATTCAACCACAGGGTTTCTCTTTTATATACATCCATAGAACAGTTTCCAACAGAATCTTGAAGAAGCATGCAAAGAACACACGACTTAGAAATGGGACTTCCACATTTTTGTACATATAGCACCTTTTTTAGGTCTTCTGTCTTTGTATGTATATTGTATCCATATACATATTGCATGTAAAATTACATATTAGGGCGGGTGCATGCCTGGGATGTGACAGAAACATTGCCGATAAAATCGGCTCACCTAAACTGACACTTTATTTTTTATTTTATTTTTGTTTTGATAGATTTATTTATTGATAGATATTACAATCTGCCACACAGTTTCGGGCAATAGGTAACAGTGATGAATGACCTCATACATAATAAAATAAAAAAAGAATAAAATAAAATAAAATCAAAATAAAATGAAAAAATAAATAAATTTTAAAAAAATTTAAAAAAAAAACAAAAGAATAAACAAGATGAACTTAATCAAACTATCTGTATGAAAAATAAATAAATAAAATAACATAATGATAAAATAATATATGCAATATTTACACAATCGACCTGAGGATCCCTGAGCCCACTCTATCCTCCACGTGTGAGGGGTAGAGCAGAGCTAAAAGATCCCAGGGCATCCCTCTCGTCGCATCACTGGTAATGAGCCAGTGGAGGCTGAGCAAGTGCGCTAAAGCCACAAACCCGACATTTTATAGAATTGATTTTCATATTTTTTTAGATTTTCTCAATAATGACTCGAACTATTTTGATTAAACTATGGTGGTCAATGTATAATTAAACCATCTTGAATAGCAGGTTTTATACTTATTGAAATAGTTTTACATGATATAAATGACAAATGTTTAAAAAATCCTTCACCAAAGAACTTTCAATTTTATTTATTCGAACAAAATAAACATTTCTCATAGAAATAACTAAAAATAGGTAAATACTAAATATTATGAATAAAAAAAAAAATAGAAAAATAGGATATCATATACATAAATAATTTATGATGAGGTGTAGATAGTTGACCGTAGATTAATAATTGGAGAACATGGTCAGGGGGGGAGAGGAGTGCGGTGGAGTCTTGGGACCCTTGAGGACCCCTTTGCTACAAACTCCTAGATGAAGACCTGAAACTTAGGTCGAAACGTTGCAATGAATAAATAATTTTGATTTATTTATGTTCTTCTTACTGGCCGCACTCCTGACCATCTTCTCAAATTAATAAATAATTGACCTCATTACTTAAAATTATGAAGAAGATGATTGAGGGTACGGTCAGAAGAAAACAAAAAAATACTTAACTACTATGTTTTCTTGTGACCGCACTCCTGACCATCTTCTCGAATTAATAAATAATTGACCTCATTACTTAAAATTATGATGAAGATGATTAAGGGTACGGTCAGAAGAAAACAAAAAATACTTAACAACTATGTTTGCTTGTGACCGCACTCCTGACCATCTTCTAGAATTAATAAATATTTGACCTCATTATTTAAAATGATGATGAAGATGGTTAAGGGTACGGTCATTGTCGGATTTAAGTCATCCGATTTTCACGGTTAAATTTTGGATTTATATAAAGTCGGGGTCGGGGGTCTCATTTTCTAATGCCCCCCCTTGCCGCGAACACCGGAAGACCCCGAAGACGCCGCGACTGCTATGCCGCCCCAGCCCAAAGCCTCATGCAAGCTAGGACCTGGCCTACCCCTACCATTACGCCAGGCTCCAGGACACGCTGGCCAGCCCTTGAGGAACGAAGACGTCTTTCAGACACATCGGCAGGGATACATGGTGTTCACCATATTCTCCACCGCACACCTTGACGAGGAAAGCGGCCTAGAAGACGTCACCGCGTCGGCGAAAACGTCATTCAATCAGATAAGCTATGAGACCACCCCAATGCTATGTTTTTATATTTTCACATATAAATAATTTTTACGTCTAACACACTAACTATAATTGCCCCTCCAGGGGATTAACATTATAAATTAAAATTAAATATATGCATGTTAACTAGCGAAAAGTCTCACGATTTCCAGCCCCCCTTTTCCACACATTTAATACAATCATAAAATTACACTCGGGACACCTGCAGTATAGCACGAGCAGGTCCCGATGTATAGAGTCATCTTTTTCATAATTTAAAAATAAAACTATCTGATTCTTATGGGAAAAACGGATACCACATTATATTTCCCGATTGTTTGCAATCATCACAACTGAATATTACAACTTCGTTATCTTTTGTTCAACTGTATTTTTTTTTTTAGGCAGGAAAAAATATGATTAGTATTAAAAAAAAAATCTTCTTTATATTCACCTCCAAGAACTCAATATATTTATTTTTATAGCAACAGAAAAGGAAAAATATTTTGTTCGAAATTCTCTCTCATTGGATTTTTTTTTTCGAAAATCAAAGAATTAACGATAACTTGTACAAGATTCCACTAATCTACTCTAAACTTGGGGACGTAATTTGGTTAGGTGAGCAACTCTAGGGAGAGTTTTTTGATGCGCGCGCAGCACAAAATTTTTAGAAATCGTGATTGGTTTAAAAATTTTAGCATTTTAAATATTCATCCATTGCATGTAAAAAGTGATGGGTACCGGTGTAATTTATATGGTGATTACAATAATTTTCAATAAACAAATCAATCACTAATAAGTGGGTCTTAAGTGACCGTAGTTACATAGCACGACAGCAGTCTATCACGCTAGACCTGACAGCACTACTGTACTGAACGACAGTAAATATTACTGTTACGGTAACTATCATAAAATTTACACTATCTATCATAGCAGTAAATATTTTTACGACGGTAACTATTATAAGTTCAACTATTATAGTGGCTACCGTATCTGTAAATTGTATCCACGCAGAGTTGGGTAAAAATTATTCGATTGACAAGAGACGAATACTTTTTTATTCGAATATTTGAAATACTATTTCAATCGAATAAAAAATTAGTGGAATACAATTATTATATTATACGAATAACAATTTGATTTTTTTTTTTTAAATTCACATAATTTTTAACCACCTTCAATTTCTAATGTATGAGGGTCCCATTTCACATATTTAGACGAGTAGAAAACGAAAATGCTATCGATTTTAAGATCCCTAATTCAATCGATTTATATATATTTTTTTTTTATTTCTAATAAATAGAGGCCAATTTTTAAGTTTTCGGATATGCAGAATATGAAAATGCTGTAGATTTTAACATTGCGTATCAATTTATTTTTACTTTCCTGATTTCTAACACTATAGGGTCCCTTTATATGCTTCGAGATATGTAGAATATGAAATTGCTATCGATTTATATGAACTTGTCTGATTTCTAACTTGTATCTATATGTATGTATGCTTAACTAATCCTAATCAACATATGGTGTACAATAAATTGGACAGTCCTATAAAAAAGTAGTGGGCTATCGGCTACCAGCTAATAATAATTGTAAAAGTGACATAGTAAGAGATAGAGGGAACATTAAACGAAACCGACTCTAGATGGATCTTATCGACACAGCCTACATTAGCATTCCACTGATAACGTCACATCGCTTCGGGGAATTGTGCCGGCTTCGTTCTAGTTGTAATCACCAATAGTAAGGATCAATATTTGGATATGACTTTCTGTCCTTCAAGTACATGATGTCTGATAACGATAAATACTTGTAATCATATCATTGCAGATAAACCTAAATTTTTATTTTTTGAAATTGTGATGAAAAACATTTTAAAGATATTATAAAAATATATTATTATTAATTTTCTTATAAAAAAAAATAATAGTCCCAAAACTTAAATAGTATGCGCCTTACAAAACTCAGAAGTAGCCGGAGTTGGTCAAAAAGTAATTACAATTTGGTAGATAGCTGAAATACAATTACAATTACAACCTAAGGTAAAGTAATAACAATTACCAATTACATTATTATATTATTATTATAGTTTCTCTAGAATTACGAGTTTGTTTGATTGTTTAGTGGCGCCAAACTTCATTGGTCATCAACGCCATTTATATTTTATTTAATTTTGCTAATATTCCTTAAATTTTATTTATTTTTTGATTTGATTATTTTTTTTTTTCTTCCGATCAAGTTATATTTTTGTCAGTAAATTTTGTGATTTCAAAAACCGAAACACCAATTCTATTGCCTTATCATCGTCTCCAATGGTTTTTGAGATATCTTGGCTTAGTCCCAAGCTATTGAGCTGTGGTGTAAAATATGGGCATCGTTGGAAAACATGGCTTATTGTTAAATTGTTATTGCAATACTGGCAGTTCGGAGGCGTTTCTTTTGATATAAGATAGGAGTGAGTGAGCCTCGTGTGACCTATTCTCAGCCTAGTTAGTACAACTTCCTCTCTACGGCATTTATACGACTGGAGGTACCCCAGGCCTTGACATCCTTCTTAATAATTTTTAATTTCCTCATTGGGCTTTCGTTACACATAGATTGCCATTTATCTTTGACTTCCTTTACAAGAGGCCTACATATCTCTGACGGAGTTAAAATTGCTCTAGAATTACGAGTGATCATAATACAATTATAAATATTTAATACATATGCGGAAAAAATCTATTATACAATGGCTCTAAAATATGAAAGGATTTTGGCGATCTATTTGACGATATTATAGATTTATTAACATTGATAAGTAAACCTGTCATTAATCGGTATTCCAGGATAGTCGCTGAAGGCAATTATCCAAAATATGTTAGTTGATTAATTAATTAAGAGTCCTGCAAAACTATTATTATAATTGAATTCCTTTCCAAAGGCTCTCTGTATTTACCATTGAAATTATATTATATAATAAGGAGTGGTATTGGTTAATAAAATAGTGTATAAACTATATCAAGGAACATATTATTTATTTACATTTGAGAGCAATAAAATTAAATTATAAAATAATTGAATGATCCAGATAAATGGTTGGCCCAAAAATATTGTTTACATTATAGCTCATCGCCTAGCAACTCTGAATAGCTGATGAGTTGGATGATGCATATCGTGAGTGTTGTTGACGTCTTAGCTGTGGAGTTCCATTTCTGAAGAGCCCTCCAGCTCTTCCTGTCCCCAATCTTCCGTGCCTCTGTCTTCTTACTTCTGCTCTCGTCTTCTGTCTTCTCTGTTCGCTTTTCTTCTGTGTCCTATAATCCCTTCTCTCTTTTGCAGTCCCCAACTTTTTCTTAAGGGCTTCGCCTTTTTGGAATTCTATTTCCTCATTGGCCATCATTAGCCACGTCTAAGAAAAACACGTTACAAGTTCTTACAAGTGTTTGGTACAGGTATTTGTATAAACTATCTGGATAATATACGTATGTATATATAGTTGACCGTAAAAATTTAAATATAAGAAAATGGTCAGGGTTGCGGTAAAAAAAAAGAACAAATAGCTTATAACTATTTTAATGTGCGACGTTTCGCCCCACTTTGCAGGGCTTCATCAGGGCTAAAAAGATACAAAAAAAACTGAGAACATTACAACAATAAGATACAATAAGGTAATTAAAGCTAGGATAAATATTATGTAATAATAAAGTGATAAAAAATTACATATAAATAAAAGGAAGGGAGACATCAAATAGTATCAATATAAAATAAACTTGAATAATAGTTTTTATCTGGATAATAGTTTTTGTCCCTTTACCATCCTGTACCCATTACACTCGATGGGAAAGGTGATCCTGTGTTCACGGGCACCTGTACCCGGTACTGGTATCAGCACATATGTTGCTAAGTGACTAAGATTTCTATAATACAGCAAGGATTATTACATATCAACATATTAAGGTTTATTAATATACTTCGAAGATACTGGAAATAAATATGCAATCAATTTTATGATCGCGCGATTGCATATCGATTTATTATATCCTCTATTTCTACTCATATGAAATATGTTCAAATAAACTGAATTAGCACATCAGTTAAATTATTTTATTATATTATATTATTAATTTAATTGTAATTGAAATGTCTCAGAATCAAGAAGCATAGTTTCCTTGCGTTTTAATCAGTATTACACTGATATAAATATCTATTTTTTCTAAATAGATTGTGGTTAATACTAAGAACTCTAATAATAATAAATACTCTAATAAATATTATTCAATAAATTCTTCTAATTTCTAATTTTGGAGAAATAAAAACTCTTATACTCCCTTATACTTATACTTATACTTATCCTTTTTAATTAATTAGATGTTTCCCAAGTTATATCGATTTAAATACAATTTGATTAAATTATTAAAGAAGGGTGATGGTATCAGCGTGGTAACGCGCCTGTCTGCCAACCCAAAGGTTTGCGAGTTCAAGTCCCCGGCCCTATCCGGAATTTTTTCAAGCATTTAATTATACAATACTCACTCACAGCCTCCCCCCAGAATCACAAAAATAGGTGTGTGAGATACGAACCTACCCTATGAATACCACGTCAAGAAACGCACGATGTACTACCTAAGTACATCACGCGAGAACTTGGACCTTAACGGTCTGCGGCACCAATAATAACACAAAATAAAATTGTCAATTACCAAAAAAAATATTACTCCTTTCGAACTTTAATGGGATCACTTAATTTATGATGTGCTTTTGCAAAAAGTCGAGATAAAAGTTGACGTTCGTACGCAAAATAGCATACGTAGAGAGAAACTCCAATACATGTAACTTACAGACATTACAAGCTTACAGAGTAGATATATCTGATACCAACCACAATTCTTTATAGAGTAATAAATAAACAGTACATACTTTACAAATACTCTTATTTAATAACATACATATATGAATAAATATTTTTACAAGGAATAATGAAAACTTAAAATTCAACACTTGACACTTTCTGAATATTTTTTAGGACAATACAAGTTATTTTCTTCCTTCTATGTTACCACATGACGAAGGTATTAATTCACTCCTCTGAGTTTTTGAGATTGATTAGCATCTAACACCTTCCTATTTCTCAAAACGTCCTCATGTGGTACATAAATATCTCTTTGTGTTAGAGATAGAGGCAGTCATTCTAGAGAGCAGTTTAAGAGAGTTGTTTTTTTATATATTAGTCTAAGCTGAACATAGTATATCATAGAGTCTGCATTTTTAAGAAAAGTCTGTATTGCTACAAAAATCGAGAGATCCAGGGGTCCGTTGTTTTCCAATTATTTTTTACAAATTGCTCTCTTTAGCTATCTTTAATACTCCTTTTCCCGTTTTAAGCAAATATTTCAAAAGTGATATAGGACCGTTGCTTCCTGGGAGGTTCTGATGGGGCGGGTCCAGCAAGAAAGGATTCCCTTTGTGATATGACCTCCTCTTATGAGATTGTGACATGTCGTACGTCGACCAAGTCACCTAGTGACTTGCATGTCAAGTCGCCGAGTGATTTCAGTAACTAGTTTCTCGAAGATAAGTGACCAACAGACTAACCTCTTGCTCGAGGGGAGGTTGATATAATTGATATTGATATGATTTTATTTTATTAGTACTATTGTTTTTTTGTTTTTTTATTAAATAACTTATTTATCCATTCAAGTGTTTCCTGTAACCGGTTTTTTATTATATTTTCCTTTTAATCTATGTGTTAGTCTTATTCTCGTAAAATGTATCTATCTATTTGTTTGTTTTTGGTAAACTGATCTAGTGCTGTGACTATGAATGATGGTCTGATCTCACATTACCGTCTAATATTGAATTTGTTTAGCCGGTCACTGAAGAGGATCTAGAAGGGTGAATTCCGGAGAGCGAATTTGTTGATTGGGTGAATTAAAAAATTGTGAAAGGGTGAAATTGGAGGAGAAGAAATGAGAAGGAAAAATAGAAATGAATTGAAACATTTCTATTTGTTGTACAGACCGAAATTGAATGTAAAAGGAAACTGTAGGGGGGGGGGGATTATTAATTATATCTTATTATTGTATCTCTTTTTTTCTGATTATACCATGTATGTTTAATTTATATATGTCCGATTACGGATTGATAAGTATGCTGAGTGAGATAGCAACCTGATGTATTTAGGCAGTATAGATAAATAAAGTATTTCTCTCTTACTATCCTGGCTATTTGAAGGGACATTAAACGGAGAAGGCATGGGTAGAGATCGGTAAAATTTAAAAACCTGTGCAGCAACAATCTCTTCTGAAGATTGTTTTCAAAGTATGGGTTCACCTTACTAGAAGATAATATTCTCTTGAGATAAGATAGAGCATGAAGGTTTTAGCATCGTTAGAGTCTTCCGAAGACATTTCACACACTATATCCAGGACGAAATTGAACGAACTAGAGATTTTGATTACTGATGAGTAGCATCATTTGTGGAGTCAAGTCATTACTCAGTCTGTAACTGGTTAGTAACCTGAGTTACCTACTAGTTTAGTTCCTTTCCAGTAGCTCCGTATGCAGTGGGCCTAACTAACACAAACCAAGGTTTTTGATTTGATTTACACATGTTGAATACAATCCTACATAATGATTTACATTTCATTATAGCGGATATTTAACAATTTTTTTTCTCTCTAACCCTGGTAATGGATACAGTTCACAGATCCAGTGAACGGTTCCGGTGATGAAGGACTACACGAGACTAGATCAGGGAGGACCAGAAGTTCTCCTGGCCACCATCCTTCCTCAGCCTGACATCCCATCATCCCCGATGTAATTATTCAAAAATTTACTTTCGATTAAAAAGAAATTAGATAAATTTAAACTTAAAATAAAATTGTAGTCGTTCGTAGCTATATTTTCAGCTAATGATCAAAATCCTTAAAACAGGAGTTTACCTGGAAAGCTTTGTGGGAGTTTTCATATTTTGGACGTCCATGATTTTGAGACCACATTACATGCAATCTTAATTTTATAGTGATTTTGGAACAAGTACAACAAGAGATCTAGCAACAATATTCATATCGCTAGCTAGTAACTGAACTAATTTGGTAAATTAGCTTGGTTTGGATGTCAGAATCTCAAACATCCTACTAAAGCGATAAGTAAATAGTAGGCAAGTCAACACGCCTCCTTGCCTAAGCCCTTTGAACTTTGACATCGCCCAAAATCATTTTTACTAGTCTAATAATAATAGTTGGGATCCCAAATACTTGAAAAGTACTAAAAGGTTTGGGCCTCTGTATCCTAGGCAGATATACAATTTATTAACTGGTGTATTATCACTAGAGAATAACACCTCGTCTGTTTTTTTCCAAAATCAACAGTTGATGATTTGCATTCTGACACGTTGCCCAGATGAATATGAAGGAAATCTTTACCGAACTTCAGATTCAAGACGGTCAAAACTTAGGTGAAGGAATATGTGACACAGGGTTCCAGAACACTGCTCGAAGGAAGAAACAGGAGAGTGATGTTCCAGGACTAGAATACTCGGCGTAATCTTAGTTAAAAAAAGGTTAAATCGTGCTGTAGCGCGAAGAAGAAGAAGCGAATGGAAATTCTGAGAAGGAATCAGGTCCCAACCGAAAAAAAAAAAAAATTAGAAATAAAATTTTTAGGCAATTTACTCTTGTTTAAATTAAAAATGTAAAACCTATTCAAATAATGAATGGAATATAGTCCGGGTGGGGTAAAAAAAAAACTCAAATAGTAAATGGGTATACTATTTTATTGAGCCAACGTTTCCCCCCACGTTGCAGGGCTTCGTCAGGGCTAAAAAAGATACAAACACTTGACATAGTTACAAAAAAAAAAAAAAAAAAAACATAAGTGGAAAATAACAGGGGTATACGATGAAAAGTAAAATCTAATGAGAAAAATTAAAGGTTGTAAACAATAAATTAAAACTGTAATAGTAACAGAAAGATAAGAGGTAAAATAAGAGAAGAACTATTAAAGAAAGTACTAATTAAGAGATGAAAAGAGAAAAGAATAAAATAAAATGAAAATTGATGAGACAGAATTCATACCTGTTTTGA
Organism: Halyomorpha halys; assembly: GCF_000696795.3. NCBI lineage: Eukaryota > Metazoa > Arthropoda > Insecta > Hemiptera > Pentatomidae > Halyomorpha > Halyomorpha halys. Next base: position 37,737 of record NW_027114557.1, read on the forward strand.
CGGAAGTCAAAGTCAGAGTCGTTAGTATCGGAAGGAGTGGGGATGGCAGTTAAGCACGCCACATAATAACGAAAATAATTTTAAAATAAACAATGTAAAAAAATTAAAATTAGGTAAATAATAAATGGTAATCTACATAATAGAGGGGGAGAAGAAATATTTACAAAATTATAAAAAAATAAAATAAATTAAAAAAAAAAAGTTCTCATAGATAGAAAAACGAAGAAGAAATAAAGTATAAAATAATGGAACACAATATGTGAAAGTGATTAAGAAAAACAATATACTGCATTAATAACTTCAAATAATCCATTGTTTTCAAGTCATGAGAGAAAAATAAGACATTTTTTTTGTTTGGATTTCTTTAATACCTTAAAATCAATATCCGAGATTACAAAATTGAAATTCGTAATTAGTACCAATAAATAAAATTTTATCTTCATAATAATTAATAATCTTTCTTCTTTTCATTTGACTGAATCCAATGATTAAGAGGGGATGGTTCCTAACGATAAAAATGGAGGAAACATTCTCCTTGTCTGATTTAGTACCTACTGGTGTTTTGTTTTTTTATTCATGTCTTTTCAGAAGTAAAATAAAAAATATTTTATTATTTTTAAAATATTTATTATACTTTTCAGAAAAATAAAAGTATCAGCATTTATTTATTTTCAATTTTATTTTGGCCGACGTTTTGGACATAATCCAGTCCATCTTCCTTATTTGCTGAGTATCTCCGAAACTTTGTCCAAAATAGAGAAATATATGAAGTAAGAAGTATTAGGAGGTTTTCTTGAACATTATGAACTACTCTCACCAAAATGTTAAATAATTTTTAATGTTTTGAAGGAAAAATTATCTATTTAGTTTTCTAGAAAGTTCAAAATATCAAAACTTCCTAGTTAAAAATCTTCAATACCTGGACTATATGAATAGCATGGAGTTACTTAATTACTATTTTTAGCTATTATTGTTTTATATTCCAGAAAAGTAAATGAGAAATACCAGCAGTTAAACTATATTAGATTTCTGCAGAGTTCTTAAATGGTTTTTTTAACGTGAAGGTTTTTCCAGCAGTTTGAAAATGTATAAAATCCGTCCTTTTCCGTCCACGTTTTTTTATTTAACGACTACCACCTCTTTTTATGACCTTAAATAATAAAAATCTTGTTTATTCCATTATTCTGCTTAATCCCTAAAAAGTAATAAAATCGACAGTGAATGTATTTTATAGTGAACAATAAAATAAAATTTATTTAATAGTTTTCAATTTAAAACACTCTTTAGTTTGAAAATTTCATTCTCATGGTGTTAGATTATATTACTTTTCATTAAATTACAAATTAAATATGTTGTAATGGAATCAGTAATATCACTTTTATGATCGTCAAGGAGCTATTGAACATAAAGAGCCCTTATTTTAGCAAATTTATTGTACTTCTAAAACGAATGTCTATTAGCCCTCATATCAAAGCTAGCTTATTGTACTATAAAGCAGTCCATAACGCTTATCGTCGTAGAAGCAGTAGTTGAACAAATTAAATTCACAAAATGTTGATTTCAAGTTGTATGGGAAAAATGTTTGTTTTAATAAAATATATTTCTCAGGAACACTAGACTATTTAATTTAAAGCTAGTTAAATTTACTATAAAGTAGTGTATACTATTTATGTTCGTAGGATTAGTAGTTTTCATGATATTTGCTAAAATGAATAGATTTTTAGTTGTTCGGACAAAATTTCATGTGTAAAATTCATATTTATATACATCCCATCAAATCACCTATACCCTTCGTCGTAAACCTACTGACTGCCCTATAGTTTCATTTAATGATGTTACTCTTACCCCTGTCGAACAGATCCGCTACCTTGGACTACATTTGGACAAGCGATTAACCTAGAATCCTCACACCAGACTGAAAAGACAGGAAACTGCACGTCGATTTCGACTATTACAGCACTTACTAGACAAACGGTCAAAAACTTCCAACACATTACAAAAGACTGATCTATATGACTGTAATAAGGCCAATCTGGACAAATGTAGTTAAGCTTTGGGCTCCACTAAACCTTCGAATTCCTCTCGTATTCAATCCTTACAATCCAAAATCCTTCGTAAAATTCTCAATGCTCCTTACTTTGTCACAAATAAAATCATACATAAAGACTTTAATGTACCCTATGTAACCGATCTAGCCCGAACCAGATATCACTCATTCCATTATAAACTCTCTAACCACTCAAACCCCCTAGTTCGCCTCCGAGGCGCCTGAAAAGAAGATGGCCACGAGACCAGCTAATGTAAAATGTCATTAGAGTGCTACCAATGGGTAGTTTCTCTACACGCCTGTAACACTCCAATTTAACTTAGATTAGATTTACTAAATGTATTATAATGTACAGTTGTCAATAGTAATAAATAAATATTAAAAAAAGAATATTTATATTCAAATATCACAAAAACCACTGCCACTTGTAAGGTAAATATACTAAAGTACAGCTTAATATATTAAACTAGCTTTAATGTGAGTGCTAATAGACACATATGCGTCGAATGGTCCCTGAGATATAGATTTCCCAAAATTAATTCATTACTTATTTTTCAGATCATTTTATATAAAATAGTATTTTTTTAAAAATGTACATCTCAGGAACCATTGAAACGCTTTGTTAAGGATCATATTTTAGAAACTTTACTCTTCTTTAAATGATGATCGATTTGGTTTTTGTATTGTTGTTAGTTTTAAATATATGCAACTAAGATTGAAAAATTTATTTTTTTTATTTTTTAATTTATTAGCCCTAACTATACCTGACAGACTCATCAATTTTAATAAGTAACTAAGCAGTTTTTAATAAAGTAATAAGAAATTGGGGTGAAATAACTATCCCTTTTCCATTGGACTCTTGAGTTGTAAAGGACCTGAGTTTAAGTACGATTTAGTTTTTTAATTATTTGACTATTTGACTAATTATTTATTATATTTGATGTATTTTAATTATAAAAATATTTAATTTTCATTTTTTAAAAATTTTATTGTTAGGTAAAAAGATAAAGAATAGAGCGGTGCTTGAAATTAATTTTTATTTATTTTTTTTAAATATAAGCTTATTCCAAAACATTTATATAACTCTGACGTCCCGACTCAGATATTGGCGAATATATTTCTCAACTCAGCTTGAAAGAACATGACGGAGTTGGTAGTAACTAGAGCACTTTTGTGTGGGAATGGAACAAATATCGTGAAACCGAGTTAGAATAACTAGAATTTTACGAGTAGTAACCATTTTACAAAGGTACGCTTATCAGATCATATCCGAACAATTCCAAAGTAGATGACAATGAAAAACAACTGATGATTTCATTTATGTAATTCACCAAAAGACGAAGTATTTTGTAAGTAAAAAAAAATAATAATCGAAAAATTGAAAAAGACAAGTAATGAGAGAATTAATTACTGTGTAATAAGAATTGAGGGTAAAGAAAAATTACTGGTAGTTATTTGATCAATAAAAATTATAAATTGAGGTTTACTAAAGTAAGAAAGTAGCTAGTCAAAGATATCTTTTTATAAAATATGAAGGACATGGTCGGGGGGTGTCAGTCTTAATGAATTGCTACTAATTGGCCCGAAACGTCGACAAATAAAGAGTCTTTTTTTTAATTTTTTTTTATCGCACCACTGACCACCTACTTCATATTTTTGAAAAATACGGTCAATAATTATAATTTCTTTTTTGATTATTATATTTACTAGTTATTTTGATAATTGATTACTCAACGTATGATACCATATAGTTTCAATAGCGTTTCCTAGTGTTTTTGTTAAATAGTGGTTTAGTAAATGTATTATTATTTTAGTAATCCCAATTTATTATTATTTTAGAAATTCGAAAATCTATTTATTTTCCACAATATTTACATCATTATCTTCGTTTAAATTACATTTTTAAATATACAACTTCTGGAAGTATTCGTATTAATTTATTTTAAAACTTCTTTATTTCCTAGTTTTCTTTTCTGTAGATGCGAAGAATCTTTTTTTTTTATAATTTATTTATTGTTATTTACAACTGTATACATATATACACATCAAGTAAATTTTCTGTAAGCGATATTATGACATGATAAAAACATGTGGAGAATCTACCCATTGATAGAACTCCAAAAACACTTCTAAAGGATCTCGAGCCCATCATCTTTTCAGACGCCTGAGGTCTGGGTGGTTGGGAAATTTATTATGGAAGGATTGGTATCTGGTTCTGGCCAAATCGGCAACATAAGGGACATTGAGGTTCTGATGGATGATTTGATTTGTGACAAAGTAAGGAGCATTAAGGATTTTACGAAGGGTTTTGGACTGTAAGGATTAAGAATCGTTTAACACAGAAAGAGTTTAATTAAACGAAAAAAAAAAGATTATACCTAAGTTATGGATATTCTTGGAGGAGTGTTAATAGGTTGCTTGTAGGCGAGAAGATTAAAGCAAGAACTTTAAAGGCTCGTAATTGCAGAGGTGGAAAACTGCCATTTTGGTGAAAAAAACCTATAAGTTGTTGAAATTTTCTGTAAATCAAATTCTCATGAATTTTTATGTTATTCAGGATGCTGAATTAAATAGAATTTTTTTTAATAATAATAATTTCTGGTGCAGAAATATAAATCTTATTTTTCCATTATTAAAATCATTTTCCCAATAGATAATATCATAATTATAGTGGTTAATTTTATAATGGTTCTCACCTTATTTTAGTTACACCTTCCAACACAGCCCCTGATTTTATACGTCTCCATACGTCATATGGTGAAATATACACAAACATTGCTATGTACACTTTTATGGAAAAATACTCTCATCTTAAAGGTCAATAAAGCTCATATTTTCTTGACTTTCAAAAATGTGCAAAAACGAATTTTTCCGTTATTAAATTGAAATTCACCCTTGAAATTTAGAAAAAAATATTTCTAAAAACAAATCTACTTCTGAAAAACTACAATATGTACACAATTTTTTTGATATTAGCTTGCCCGAAATATTTTTTGTTGGGTACTATTAACAAAAGAGCATCAACTAGTAAAAATTTACTTTTTCCTTATGGCGAAATGACGCCTGTAAGATTAGTTCTATGAATCACAAATATTGTTTGATGGGAGCATTATGGTGAATTCCTTTATAGGTATTAGAGTGTAAGAAATCAGACTCATTAACATGATTAGACACATTTCATCTTGGAGGGCTTTTTCACACTTCAACCGGCGCAAATTCGAATCCGGCCTAGGTAGTCGACTTTTATTTCTGTGTCGGTCCCACCAAATAAAAACGTAGCCTCCACTATATTTAGAATAGGGTAGTACTCTGTAGATAGCCCCATCCCCTCTGTATGTCCAAAATCACTAAGACGTCGGTCATTAAAATAAATAAAAATACTATCTAGAATAAGC
>NW_027114557.1:43583-43965 GCF_000696795.3 Halyomorpha halys
AATACTTTATTCTTTGAAGAAGTTTGTCGGGGGGTGCGGTCAAAAAAACTCAAATAGTAGAATTATACTATTATTATTGAGCCAACGTTTCGCCCCACGTTGCAGGGCTTCGTCAGGGCTTTTTTAGCCCTTGTATCTTTTTTAGATACAAACACATAGTTACAAGAGGAAAACAAAAACATAAGTGTAAAATAACAGGGGTATAAAATGTAAAGAAGTAAGATATAATAAGAAACATTAAAGGTAGTAAATAGTAAATGTATTACCCTTTACAACAGTAAGATACAAGTAACAGATAGATAAGAAAAGAAATATTAAAGAAAATACAAATAAAGAGATGTAAAAAGAAAAAAGAATACAAATCAAATGATGAGACAGAATG
>NW_027114557.1:45000-56625 GCF_000696795.3 Halyomorpha halys
GATTGGATGCGGGAAAAATTTGATGGTTTGGTGGAGCCCCAGAGCTCAATTCCATTTGTCCAAATTGGTCTGATTATCGTAGTGTATACTAATTTTTTGTAGTGAATGGGAAGTTTAGAGCGTTTGTCAAGTACGTGTTGTAGCAATCGGAATCTACGAGCAGTTTCTTGTCGTTTCAGTCTTGTGTGTGGATTCTAAGTAAGTCTCTTGTCAAAATGGAGTCCTAAGTATCGAATCTGTTCAACAGGCGTTAGTGAAGTCATGACATAATTCAATGAATGAATAAGTTAAAACGCACAAATCGACAGGTCAACAAATTAAAATAAATAAATAAAACAATGAATAATATAAAAAACACCTATTTTCACTCTTGATTATTCCGTCTGACTGTAGTGACATTTCAGACATTTTTCTAAGAGGCTTGATGTAATTTTCAAATATATAATAATAATACATTTGCAAGATTTTGATGTTTCATACAAAATTTTACACATTTCAGGATTTAACTGCGTGATTTGGCACATTTTGAATTTTTAACTACATGAAAACGGTGTTTCTATTGATGAAGATGTAGTAAGATCCCGGGAAATAGAGTCTGACTGAAAGTTCTGAAACTAATACTTCGTAGTACTAGTAATAGTACACACTATCGATCGGATTTCAGTAAGAGGCATTGGACACGGCTGAAGTATAATTAGTTTAGTTTGAACTATTAAGTCTTAATTATTAGAGTCTCATCTCAACTACGAGTACATCAACCATAACAGAAACAATGAATTCCAGTTAGAAATATTTAGAAAAATAGTGAGATAGCAAAGTGCATTGCTCCGTAATGTAGAGGAGCACGAACATTGGCTCCCATCCACGAACGATGCAAATTGGTCCCAACGTCACGCAGCACTGCCTTTATTAGTAAACAGGATAGGGGTAATAACATTCAATGAGTACTTACTTCGACATCACCATTCCAAGTGTAGGATTATTCAAATCTTAGTTCAATTTCTCAGACATTTTTTTTAAAACATGCTATATTTATGGTTCATGATCATAGAATAGGAATTTTTTTTTAATCCACAATATCATTCAAAAATCCGACATGCGCAGTTAAACGTGCCGATAGCCGCATGCGGCAGAAAGAATTTTTGATTTTTGTACCTGCTGTTAATTGGGATGCCAGGATAATTATTGGAGGATTGCCAGGAGTCCTACAAAACTATTATTATTAATTTTTTTTTCCAAAAGTTTTTGTGTTTACCATTTGGTATTATTAATATAATAATATATAAACTAAATAGAGGAACAAAGTATTTATTTACATTTAGTACATTATTTATAAAATGATTGCAATGATATGATTAGATGAAAGTATAAAATGATTGCAATGATATGATTAGATGAAAGTATAAAATGATTGAATGGTCCGGATAAATATGATTTGCCATAAAATATTAATTAAATTATAAATTTTTATCTAATATATATCTGAATTACTCCTGAATTGTGTGACGTCTTTGTCTTGACGTTCCTGGTTATCTCACCCCAATTTTTGATTAATTTAATGAAAACTATATATAATTAATAGTCAAAACTGATGAGTCTGCCAAGTATAGGTTGGGGGAATAAAAAATGGCGTCTGTTTCCAAACCTTAAAAAAAAAAAAATTTCTATATCTTAAAAACTACCAACACCAGAAAATCTGAAAGAACATTATTCAAAGAAAAGTAAATTTGCTTAAATATTAGCCCTAATAGAGCTATTTACGTCCAATAGTTCTCGAGATCTAGCCTATTGAAAAGCGAAATTTTATAAAAATGTACTGAAGTATCAGTAGTATATTTTAAGAAATCTATATATCAGGAACTACGTGGCGTACATGTGTCTATCAGCAACAATATTAAAGCTAGTTTAATGTACTATAATATAATTTATGACCTTTATCTTCGTAGGAATAGTAGTTTTCATGATATTTGCTTAAATAAATTGATTTATTGTTGTTCGGACAATAGGTTGGATTTATGAAAAAAATTATTTTAGAAACCAACAGGCATAAAGATGTGTGCCACCGCTCAAATTAAAGCTAGTTCAATTTACTATCAAATAGTAATTAGTAAATAATGATTATATTTTGCTATGTATTGACCTTTTGACAATCCTGGGTATTATTAAGGTGTTTATACCTAGTTAAGGTAGAAGCCTTCCAACGAACCACTTACTGCGTCCCCGGATATGAAAAAATCTGTGTTAAGTTTGTCACATTACCAGAGTCCCCTGAGAAAATTAGATTGGCTAACCTTTAAGTGTTCTAACAAAAATGACAGGTTTGACGAGGGATCGGAATAAAATTAAGCAGATGCAGACCATTCCTGGACATGTCAAACTTTTTCGTACATTCCCAGGGGTACGCCTTCCTCGGGAGCGTTCAGTCACCGATGGCCAAGGGGGGTGCGGTCAGCAAAGAACAACATAAATAAACAAAACCATATTTATTTATTTTATGCCGACGTTTCGACCTGAATTTCAGGTCTTCATCAGGCGTAGAAGGCTCAGTTACAGGCCTACTAATCTTTTAGTACGTCCCATACAACATTTTAATGAAATGTTGCTTTTTAAAAGTCTATTAGGGCTTACATTTCAGTATGTTTACTCTACTTTAAATGATGCTTATCTTAGAGTTTCTATTGTTGTAAAGATATAGAGCTCCAAATAAAAAATTAATTATTTTTAACGTTTTGAAACAACCGCCATTTTTTATTCCACCTACCTATACTTGGCCGATTCATCAATTTTGACTAGTAATTATACAAAGTAATCAAAAGTTGGAGTGAAATGACTGCCTTTTTTGTCCTCTTCGGCTTTTGTACTGTGCCCTCGATCTAACTATCTTCCATGATCCCTGGGAACCAAGCACCTTTGTGATGTGATGTTACCTGGTTTAATGGGTTTTGTCCCTTCAACCTGTATTTATTCAACTGCTAGGGAAGGTGTCTCTACTAAGAAAACTACCAAGTAGTAAAAAATTTTTTTAAAAAAATACTGCCTAGATTTGACTATTGATTTTTTAAATAGGTGTGTGTTAATAAGGAATTTAATTATATACTAAATTTGTATTTTTAAATATAATAATTCACGCAATAATGGATCCATAAATGCCTCATGCAATGTGTAACTACTACTTTCATTTCAGTCGTTAATTATTCTTTATACATGGAACCCCTAATAAACATCACAGATACAACTAAACATATTCATGTTGTGTGCTAAACTGGTAATTATATTGTTGATATGAACTGTGAAATATATACATCTCTAGACACTCGTATCCAGCCAGTACAAATGTAAATTTGTATTCGTGAGTTGTTTTTTTTGTACCTAAATCGATTTTATTGGTTTTTAGCAAAATAATGTAATCTTACTCAATTATTTCTTTTCTCATTTTAATAATGAAAGTGAATTTTAAGCACGAAGTCGTCTATTAAAGTTTGGGTCACTGTATACATTGAACGAAGTAAAGCAAATTTCACCAGAATAATGTTTTTAATATAGTTTAAATTAATTCCAACTTTTGACAAAATAGTCAAAAATCCGTGAATCGACAAGATGGCGCCTATAATATTAATTTTGGCCATTTACTCTTCCTAACTTCCTCATTGATCTGAATTTATCTCCATACATTACCTCTTCAACTTTATTTAAGCTTTGTTTGAATATTTATGAGTACGCTGAAGCTAATAGTTCTACTGAATAAATTTTTCTTGACGAAAAATGCAGATGAAGGCCTAGAAAAAGTAATCAATTTTACAAACAGTTTGTTCCACTTCTATCAGAGGTTAGAAATGTCCTCTTTGATATCACAGACTTTAGAAGTGACAGAATACTGAAAGGAGAAACATTTAAATGAAATTTAGAAGTAGTAAGGTAATTTATTAGAATTCAGTTGACAATTCTAAAACGCTATATTAACAACAGTGTAATTCAAGCCATTATGGAATAATAGTAATCAATGAATCTTAGGGAGTGAGCTGGTGAATAAAACATTTTATCACTTGGTATAGGTTCATTGATAAAAATAAATATGACAACGATCTCAGATTCGTTGAACACTCTAAAAAGTTTGAGAAACATACGCCGAAGATCCTCATGATATGAATACAATCTTTTCTTCTAAAACTATCACAACAAGGAAGTCCATAATTCTCCAAGCCACATTGGCATTGTTGGTAACGAGCTCGCAGACCAAGCTTCACCTCTCATCCCAATTTTTGATTACTTTAATGAAAACTATGTATAATTACTAGTCAAAATTCATGAGTCTGTCAGTATAGGTAGGGGGAATAAAAAATGGCGGCTGTTTCAAAGCGATAAAAAAAAACTAATTTTTCATTCGGAGCTTTATATCTCAAAAAGTAGGAACAACACAAGAAAACTTAGGAGAACGTCATATAAAGAAGAGCAAATTTACTAAAATATGAGCCCTAATAGAGTTATTTACGTTAAATAGTTTTCGAGATATAGCTCTTTAAAAAGCAACATTTCATAAAACTGATGTATGGGACGTGTGAATTTATTTTGAAAAATCCAAATCTCAAAAACCATTTGACCTACAGATGTCTATTAGCGCTCAAATTAAAGCTAGTTTAATGAGCTATAAAGTATTTTATGATTTATAATCTTAAATTTTTTTCTTGAGACAGGTAATTTTTTAATAAATAATTCAAAACACTATCCCATTATAGTCTCAAAACTTTTATTTCTTTTACACGTCCAACGTTTCGGCCAATTCGGCTATCTTCAGGGACAATCTCAATTCACTATGAAACATATAATTTAACCACTTTAAAAACTTCATACAGGCTATTCTGCCCAGGTCAAAACATTTATATCTAATAAGTCAAATATCCATTAAAAACCACAGTCAAAATTATTTCTCTTTAAACACTATTAATACACTTTCTTTTAATAAGTGAAAAATTGTATTAATAGTGTTTAAAGAGAAATAATTTTGACTGTGGTTTTTAATGGATATTTGACTTATTAGATATAAATGTTTTGACCTGGCCAGAATAGCCTGTATGAAGTTTTTAGAGTGGTTAAATTATATGTTTCATAGTGAATTGAGATTGTCCCTGAAGATGGCCGAATTGGCCGAAACGTTGGACGTGGAAAAGAAATAAAAGTTTTGAGACTATAATGGGATAGTGTTTTGAATTATTAATTAAAGTATTATATGATGTTTATCGTCGTAGGAGTAATAATTTACATGAAATTTGCTTAACATTAACATTTTATGAGTTTATTTCGTAAATATCATAAAAACTACTACTCCTACAAAGATAAATATAATAAACTATTTTGTAGTAAATTTAACTAGCTTTAATTTGAGCGCTGGCAAACATCTGTACGTCCAATGGTATCTGAAATGAAGTTATATATGAAGAAATGAAATTAATCAAACTTATTGTCCGAACGAAAATAAACAAAAATGTGTAATTTCAAAACGATGTTTTTGTCCCTTATACAAACGTATGAACCCAGTAAAATTATTGTCATTTGGATAAAAGCTAGAGATTAATGAAATGATAGCAAAAGCGAAGTCATACACGCCACTAATTAACCGTGACCCTCAGCGGATGATCCAACTACCCAATAGCCCCGTTACCAGCAACAAAGTTGGACATACAAGAACGTAATCCTCCGCAACAACAGAGCAACAACACTGTCCTTGTTGTCGAAACCGGATCTTGCTAATTGCCGAGGGCATTAAGGACTGTTTGCCGCTCCATAGATCACCTCCTCGATCGTCCCTTGTTTGTTCCAGCTTCGGCACCAGCTGCTAAAACTTATTGTACCCACCCTTTCCTTAGCAAAAACTTCTCTCCTTTTCTTTTTTCTTGAAAAAAGTTTCCCAGAAGCGGTAAAGTGTCGGAGACCTAGAAAAAAAGGAGATTGTCTCAAACTTAAAATCTTGATCCATTATTCTGGAAAGTGCTAATAGAAATGATTTCTCTATCCAGACAAACATCCACAAAAAGTGAAAAACAACTTTGTTACCGATGGTCTTAACTATCTCTAAATTTCTATCATTATTCATTTTATTTATATTTTAATTATTATTCAACCATACAACAGAATTGGAAAACTATGAAACTATAGCTAAAATTGCCACAATATTTATTTATAATTATGAGAGATAGTTGACCATGAATGACGTACGAGGAGAAGTTAGTTGGGGGTGCGGTCAAAATGAAACACAAATAAGTTGGTGTACCTTAATTAATTGTGCCAACATTTCGGCAAGAGTTTCTAGCCTTCATCAGGGCTAAGAACAGAACACGATGACAAACAATAAGTATATAAAATGTAAACAGAATGACATAAAGTGAATAATTTTACAGAATGGAATTAATAAAATGAAGTGATGAGACCAGTGGAAAATAAAAAGTATACATAGGAAATAGAAAAGTAGGAAAAATAACATAATTAAGGAAATAAAATGAAAATGAAGTTATATAATGCAAAGAAGTATGAATATATTAATTATTACTCATTTAAAAATTGAAGTATGGAAAGAAAAGTAAAATTAAGTGAAATATGATGTTTATATTGATTTATATAAATATTACATTTATTTATCAATGATTCATTTATGTATAAGAATCGTATCCATGGCAATTTTAGTATTAGTTTCAACTCTGCCATGAAACCCACATTCTTTAATACGAGATTATATATTGATGGGTTAATAGTTGACCGTGGATTTATATAATATGGGGAACGATCAGTAAAGATTACAAATATCTTTATTCTAATATTTTACTTATTATATTTTATTTCAGTTTTATACCTTTTTTTATTACTTTATTTTAAATAATTTTCATTTTGTAAGTATATTTACTTTATTATGTGTTCTTTCGTCTTAATTAATTTTAATATTACTCTTCTCATACAGCCGTTCTCTTCTTATAATACTTAAACTATTCATGTCTTTAAACTCTATTTATGTATCCATAATGTAACTTTTTTTTCCATTCATTCTGTATATACTTTTATTAATTGGTTGTCATCTTCTTTTTAATTCTTACCCCTGATGAAGGCTTAAAATTTCGCCCAAAACGTTGCCACTAATAAATAACATTTTTCCTTATTTGTGTTCTTCACTAACCACGCCCCCAACCATGTTCTCCTCATTACAAAATATATTATAATGTGAAGCTGTGAACTTAGTTTTAATAAGACGTTGTGGACTAAGTGACATTTTGTTATTTATGGAAATTAAAAATAGAATATAAAAGTCTCCAGAAAAATTCCCTCTGTTAATAAACACCTGCAAAGTAAGGAGAATATTAAAAAAAAAAAACACACACAATTACTTTCAGGAGTTGTATATTACAGAGTGTAACCTTTAAGGTACCTGTTGGGGTCTTGATCAACACTAGCATGTCTATTTTGTTTGGTAATGTTCAGGCTCTGATAGCTGTGTATAAAATCGGGCATCATTGTGCCAAAGAATGAGCTTTTTTCCAGACTTTGGCATCGTAACCACACTTTTTTTCCTATTTTAATAAATAGAAGTAATAAAATCTGCCACAAATTAAGGGAATCAAGTAACAGTGTTCAAGTATTTATTCATACAATATATACAAAATTAGAAGAACAAAAGGGAAAAAAACTGAAAAAGGAAAAAAAAATGTAAATAATAAGAATTGTACTCACTGAATTAAAAGAAAAAACAAAACAATTATAATAAATCATTATATGAATAAAAAAAATACAATCCTGTAAATATATAAAAATATGATAAAATGAAACTGTTCAAATAATTCATTTTTTTTTAATTCAAAACTTTATTTATAGATTAATATTACAATCCACCACAACATTTTTGGGCAATAGGTAATAGTGATAACTGATTACATTCATTCTAAGATTAAAAAAAAAACGTAGATAGAATAAAATAAAATAAATGAAAAAAAAATCTCTCTCAAAATATATATAAACAGAATGAAAAAAAAAAAACATAATCAAACTATGTACTTGTCATGTAATAGTAATCATAATTATAATAATAATAATAAAATTAAAAAATAATCACTAGTCACATTTACACTCTAATATACAATAAATAACTATCGACCTGAGGATTTCCGAACCCACTTTATGCCTCACGTATGAGGGATCTCTTAGTGATCCCAGTGCGTCCCTCACACTGCGTCACTAGTTATGAACCAGTGGAGGCTGAGTAAGTGCGCTAAAGCCGCGAACTCTCAACTTGAGTGAAGCATCTGACAATGTCCAGAACTGGTCAAACAAAGAAAATTAAATCGAAGTGACAATGAAATAAATACACATGTGCACCTATGCACGATATCTTAATTATTCATCTCAAGCCATTTTTTTTTTGGAAACTATACATCCACGAGAAAAAAACGGTAAAATTGTATAATCAAAAGTAAGCTTTATTTGCGTATAATTTAAAATTTAACAAAATAAAATATATACAATTTTATGTTATTTGTAATATTTATTTGAAAGATGGAGTGACACATAAGTATGACACTGTACTACCAACTCTTAGAATCTCGGTTCAATTCCGGCTTTGGTAGATAATATTTATTCTATTTCTATAGGGATGAGTCATCTCTGTGGGTTCTGGAGCTCTCCTGGGTTCTAATCATCCTCCGCTAAAGTGGGATTGAGTGATCTACGATAAAAGCACCTAGTTATATAACAGTTGTTCTAAAAACAACATTTTCTTTCGAAGTACTGAACCCCAGACCCATCATGGGTTGTAGCAGTTCACAATATAATTGTTAGTTGAAAGCAGAGATGGGAAAAAATTAGCTATAGTTGAAACTAATAGCTAAAGTTGCCATGGATACGACCCTTATTCATGCATGAATCATTGATAAATAAATATCGTAACCATGAAAATTTTGGCTATTAGTTTCATAGTTTCCCAACTCTTTTTCAAGGTTGAATAATAATTAAAATTAATAATGATAGAAATTTAGAGATAGTTAAGACCATCGGTATCAAAGTTGTTTTTTTTCACTTTTAGTGGATGTTTGTCTGAATAGAGAAATCATTTCTATTAGCACTTTCCAGGGTAATGGATCAAGATTCTAAGTTTGGGACAATCTCCTTTTTTTCTAGGTCTCCGACACTTAACCACTTCTGGAAAACATTTTTTAAGAAAAAAAGAAAGGAAAGAAGTTTTTGTTAAGGAAAGGGTGGGTACGATAAGTTACGATAAATAAATATCATATCCGTGACAATTCTAGCTATTAGTTTTTACAATAGCTAATTTCTATCCAACTCTGTTTGAAAAATACCTAAATGCTATAAAAAAATAAAATACATAATCATTATTTGAAAAAAGAAAAACATACACTTTTATTTTACTAAAAAAATATATACAGAATTTTTTTTTTAATAATTTATTTATTGTTATTTACAACTGTATACACATATATACAACTAAATTTTCTATACGTGACATAGTGACATGATACAAACATGTGGAGAATCTAGCCACTGATAGAACTCCAATAATATTTCTAGAGGCAATCTTCTTTTCAGACGCCTAGGTCCAGATGGATGACTTGATTTGTGACAAAATAAGGAGCATGAAGGATTTTGAACTGTAAGAATTGGATTCGGGAGGAATTTGAAGGTTTAGTGAAGCCCCAAAGCTCAACTCCGTATGTCCAGACAGGCCTTATAATAGTCATGTAGATCAGTCTTTTGTAATGGATTGGCAATTTAGACCGTTTGTCTAGTAAATGTTGTAATAGTCGGAATCGACAAGCAGTTTCTTGTCTTTTTAGTTTTGTATGAGGATTCCATGTCAGTCGTTTGTCCAGATGTAAAGAATTTTTTTAAAAATCATATCTGACAAACCATTATCTTTATATTGAATATTTAGCACTTACTGTGTTGTATATAATGATGACAACTTTTTATACTGAGACTTTTTTTTAACTACTTTTCTGAATAAAATATCTTTTATAACTAACAAATTTTTAATATACTATGCAAAATATTCAAAGGGGTCTACTAGTTTGTATTAGACTTTGATTAAAATTATATGTAGATCTTAATATATAGGTAGATATTTGTGGTAGAAGGGAAACGGCTGGTCAGCCCTGGGAACTTTCCCGTCCCTCTGCGCTCTAAAGTAGCCAATTTGTCTACTCAGTCGGGCGTTTGAATGTCGCTTAGGAGTGGATCCTCCTTAGCTTCTAGCTCACGCAATTCCTCCTGTTCGCAAACAGGGATGACTTGTGTGGGATGACATCGATGTTAGGGATAGACTTGTGTAACATCGACTTAAAGCCAACACAAAAAGGAGAGAAAGGTATAAATAAATGGAATAATAATTTATATTACTCTCTGACAGTCATTGTGGTACATAAGTATACACAAATACATAAAGGGATCAATTTTTTCATTTCATGGGAATGAAAAACTTGACTCCCACCACTGTTAAAATAGGTTGGTCACCTCCAGATAATACTCCCCCCCTCGAACATTCGAACATCATAAATAACCAAGAAGGAGGTCATAAAGAAAAAAAAATCCGATATGAGATCCTCCCACTTGTTTTGTCTGCCAAATACTTTTTAGGAGTCTACTGTTCGGCATTCTTTCCATATTGCCGAATCACGTAACTTATATTCTGTGTATATTTTTTATAAACGGTTCCAATCCCGTTTCTTCTCTAATTCTTATACTTAACAATCTGTCGAATCTTCTATTTAACCGAGAACTTTTTTCAAAAATACATTTCTGTGGCTTGAATACGGCTTTTGAAATTTTCGATGCAAGGCCAAAAAATTTTCAGCTACATTGGTCTTGTTTGTGCTCCTTAGTTTATCTTCCCATATTAGTCTGTCAATAAATATTATAAACAATAGTGGGCTTAAGCTTTTCCTTGTTTTACTCCCATTTGAATTTCTGATTGGT
This sequence comes from Halyomorpha halys, assembly GCF_000696795.3. NCBI lineage: Eukaryota > Metazoa > Arthropoda > Insecta > Hemiptera > Pentatomidae > Halyomorpha > Halyomorpha halys. The sequence goes on from NW_027114557.1 coordinate 55,963, forward strand.
TTAATTTATTATCGTTAAGGCTAACTAACTGTATACTTTTCGATGCAAGCTGAGGATTGCTTGAATCAACTCAATGGGAACTCCTTTATCTTTCAATGCTAATTTGAGTTCAAAGAGTGTAAATGTGACTAGAGATTATATGATTTTATTTATTTATTTTTTCTCATACACATAGTGTAATTATGTTCATTCTTCTGTTTGTATATATTTTAAGAGATTTTTTTTTCATTCATTTATTTATTTTATTTTATTTTAGTATGTATGAGATCATTCATCACTATTACCTATTGCCCACAATTGTGTGGCAGATTGTAATATCTATCAATAAATAAAAGTATTTAATAAAAAAAAAAAATTGAGTTCTATCCGACATTATCGAATGCACCTGAAATGTTAAGGAAGACGAGGTTTATCTTCTTGTCTCTTTCAACAAACTTATCTGTTATACGGCGAAGTATGAAATTGTCTTCTTTTTGTCTACCGGGTATGAATACCGCCATGCTGAAGTTCATATTATACTATTCTTCTAAGTTTTCAGTCAAATATTCTGGAAAATTAAAAACCCACTCTTCAAATTTTATGTTTTATGGTTTAAAATACGTATAATCCAAAAGTCGAAAAAGTGGTTTAGTGCGTGTTTCTATTATATAATAATAAAGATGA
>NW_027114557.1:57612-83101 GCF_000696795.3 Halyomorpha halys
GTCTGCGAGCTGAAGACGTTAATCTTGCCACCACAGTGGTAAAATCTGTTTTTATAACAAGATGCTCCTGGAGAGTATTTTGATCCTCGAAATTTCATATATTGTCTACTAATTTTCAAATTTTAGATCCATTACCTATCCATGTCTCCTTGAAAACTGTGGTTAAAAAAAAATGTCGCTAGTGTTATAGTCGGTAGAGGTTCACAAGTAGCCTTTGCTAGCCAACCGTGAAGAGTAGTGAAAATAAAAGAAATAAACTGCTGAATTTTGTTGTTGTTGTAATTTAAATAATTGAACATAATAAACTGAAAGCATCTGAAAAATATACAGAAATACAAACATATAAAACCTAATTATTACAATAATTACTATTAAGCTTTAACAAAGAAAAAAAATGTCTTAATATGACTGCTGTGTTTAGGTGGTTTATATCCTCATCGAGGTAGGTCCGAAAGAGCCTGCCTTTTCCTCCTGGAGGATGAGCCAACTTTTTGAAGTCCTGATGGACTTAATTTATTGTATATACACACAATGATTTTGACCTGAAGGTATTTTTTTTTTATTACAAAAGAGTACATTTGTTTTAAGCATAATAAAAATCATATGCTATGTGTTGGTAAGATGATACGTAAATGTTTTCTTCTAAAGCTAAATTACATGTTTTTTCTTTTGATATTAACCCCTTCTTATCGGACAACTCTGTATAATGGATAAGATTATCCTCTTCGTGAGAGTACATTATATAGTAGTTTCCCTACATTTATTACATAAACAATAACAATAAAATGAAATAATCACTCAACGAGCTAAGTCAAGACACAAGGAGAGATAGCCTGTAGCAATTGCCAGCAAGACTCCGCTGAGATAACAGAGACCTGGGTAGACGAACCGTCATTTTATTTAATGAGAATTGATTGAGAAGGCATTTCCTCTCAATTACTGGTTCCTCAATTGGATTCGCAACAGGTGTTTGCATTTCAGTTAACATTTCGAAATCAATAAATACAATTGGTGAAACTTTTTTTTTAAATATTTATTTATTGCTATTTACAACTGTACATTATAATACATTTAGTAAATCTGATCTTAGTTAAAATGGAGTGGGACAGGCGTGTAGGGGAACTACCCATTCGCAGCACTCTAATGACATTTTACATTAACAGGTCTCGTGGCCCTCTTCTTTTCAGACGCCTAGGAGCATTATTAGGTAATGAAGGAGAAGCCAGGTTAGAAACAAGTGGATTTGGGTGGTTGAGAAGTTTATTATGGAAGGAACGGTATCTGGTTCTGGCCAAATGGGCAACATATGGAATATTGAGGTCCTGATGGATGACTTGATTTGTGACAAAGTAAGGAGCATTAAGGATTTTAAGAAGGATTTTGGACTGTAAGGATTGAATACGTGAGGAATTCGAAGGTTTAGTGGAGCCCCAAAGCTCAACTCCACATCTCGAGATAAGCCTTATAATAATCATATAGATCAGTCTTTTGTAATGAATTGGAAGTTTAGACCGTTTGTCTAGTAAGTGCGGTAAAAGTCGAAATCGACGTGCAGTTTCCTGTCTTTTCAGTCTTGTGTGAGGATTCCAGGTTAGTCGTTTGTCCAGATGTAGTCCAAGGTAGCGGATCTGTTCGACAGGGGTAAGATCAACTTAATTAAAGGAGAATGTTGGGCAGTCGGTAGGTTTACGACGAAGGGTAAAGGTGATTTGGTGGGATTTGTTTGGATTTATCTTAATCCTCCAATCACGACACCATTCTTCGAGGGCTGTGATATGGGATCGGTTCAATAAACTTATATAGCAATTATTAATGTATTTAGTAACTACAACTTATTTCTGATATTTTTTATGATAACTGACTAACTATTTAAAATGTCCAGAAATATTAGATCCAAGTTTTATTGAAAATTAATCTATAATTGAGGAAATTTACCTCCAATGTTGCATTTTAACTAATACTTTTAATAATGAGGTGTAGATAGTTGACCGTAGATTACTGGTTGGAGAAGTTGGTTGGGACTTTGCTGACCGCACGTACAATAATCAAAAAAATATTTATTTATGCCATAAATAAATATTTTTTTGTTTATTTATGTTGTTCTTTGCCGACCGCACCACCTACCCACTATCTCCAATCAATTTTTTTAATATATTGAAATCGTCAAAATATATTATATGCATTTATCGTCAGATATCCAAAATAAAAGTTCGCTAACTATGAGTAAACCAGTTCGTAAAGGTATTTTGTCACCAATTTAAAAAATTAAAATCTGTACTGATACAAGCCATGAAGGGTTATGGATGCAGTACTTTGAGAGGAAGTACTGTTACTAGACCAACGTTTGTGCAAGGAGGTGATTTGGTCAGAATCAGACTCGACAGCCTGATTTTTACCCTAATTAAGGGTACCCAATTTACGAGGCTGGCGCAGGAGAGCTCCAGAACCCACAGGGTTGACTCATGGCTACAGTGTAACAGAAAACAATTTCCTGAACAGCCGGGTTCGAACCCGAGTCCATGGAGTTAGTAGTATCGTGCCTTACCACTGAGATACCCACTCCCACATTTCTATTTTTTTTTTATAATAACTCGAAAGAATTTAAAAAATACGTACAAAAAAATGTATTCAAAAGCATAAAAATCTGATAATAATATAAACAAAGAGATAAAATTTGTTTTTTAAAAACAAACAATGACATTGTGAAATTGCTCACGATTCCCGGAAGGCTTCAAATACAAATCCTCTGCTACTCATGAATACAAGAATCATTAGTCAGCCAACCTCAATACGGAGGCAAACAGCAGGCCGATGATAAATGCGAATATTCAATTATTACTCAAATCCGTAGGCGAGTATAGAATAACAATTGATTGGCATTGGTATTATATTGATGAATTAATATCGATATTATCATATAATGATATCTATAATATAATGATAGTAACAGTGTATAATGAACATATAATAACAACACATACTATAATAATAATAATAATAAACATATAACAATAAATTAATTAGTACTAAATTAGGATAAAATTTATTAAAAAGTTAGGTACACGGAAATAAATAGTGAATATATTAAAGAACATATTTAATATTCAATTGATAAAAAATTCAAATTTTATATTAAATCATTCAATTATTTTGTGTTAAATCAATTCATAATGGATCATTCTAATTAATGTATAGTACAATTCATAATTAATGTATAAAATAAATTAGGAGGAGTAATTGCAATAATTATATCAATTCTAATTATTATTTTACCTACAATTATTAACAAAAGAAAATTCCAAGGTAACTCATTCTACCCAATTAGAAAAAGAATATTCTGAATAATAGTAACAATTATTATTTTATTAACATGAATTGGAGCACGACCAGCAGAAGAACCATATATTTTTATGGACAAGTATTAACAGTAATATACTTTTCTTACTATTTAATAAATCCAATAATAATTAAAATCTGAGATAAAATTCTAGAAAAATAAATTTTGGTCAATTAAGTTTTAGAAAACTTATACTTTGAAAGTATATAAAGAAAGTTAAATTCTTTCATTGACTTTAATTTAACACTTAAATTAATGAACTGAATATTATTAAAAAACTGAATATTATTAAAAAAGAATTAAAATTAAAATACTCAAGTAAAAAATAAATAAATAAATGAAGTGAAAAAGGTAAAAATAATTTCCAAGTTAAATATATTAATTTATCATATCGAAATCGGGGTAAATCCCCTCGTACCCAAATAAAGCAAAAAACAATTAAGATAATCCTTATAAAATAATAAAGATAAAATATCACAACCTAGGAATAGAATAACGGTTAGTATACTTATAAAATTAATTACATTTTTCTAAAATTTCGAGAAATCAACTTTGAAAAATTGGAATTAATAAGAACATTAAAAGGTTTACAAAAAAATTTCTTAAGATATTTCTTTGATGGATATTCGATTATTAGCAAGAATTAAAAAATACCTAAAATTTTTAAATTAATTAAATAATTTAATCGCATAAAAAACTCTACTCCAACTACCCAACGTCAATGCACCGTATTAAAATAAAAGAAAATTGCTATAATAAAGAATAACTTTTTTTTAGGGTCGTTTAGTCTTACTTTTGTTTATTATAGGTTCAGAAAAAAAAAATACTGAAGAAACATGCGCTACTTGTACCAAAACTTCATTCATTAAAACACCCGCACTTGCCTCCATTGATTCACTCTTAAGTTATTCTTCCCATTGATAATAGGTAGCCTGTCTAAAACATCCGTTCACTAAGGTATAAGTTCTCATTAGGAACAATACAAGAATTATATAACCTTACGGATAGTTGAATCTTACATGTAAAACTTAAGTGATATTTTTAGTGGGGCAACGCAATTACTTATTACATAAACTATAACATAAAAAATTATCATGTATGCAGCTTAACTAATTGTTTGTGTTTAATAGACGATAATGATATAGCTTATATTTCGAATGAATTCAAGAGAAGAAGGAAAAATATATAATGCGATAACTCTGGCAGGAGTAAACTGGTTTTAACAGTTATCGCAATAAAGTAAAATTTACTATGTAAAACTCTAAAGATAACATTATAAGTTATTGAAATAATCTTGAACAATCTAAAAAAAAAAAAAACTATCGGAAGGATAAAAAAGGAAACAAGTAGTGATAGAATATTTATTTATTTTGATAGAATATTAAATAATTTGATTATTATTTCAAATTATGAAGAAGATGATCAGGGCTGCGGTGAAAAAAAATGTTAAAATCTAATTATTTGTTAAATAAATTTATCTTAAGTGAAATAAGGACACTATTCAAAAAATCAATTTCATTAATTGAAATTCTCTCATTCTCTCTTCTCTGTGTTACTTTCTGTCATTGGTGATGATAATAAGACTAAACTAAATTGTGAAATAAAAACATTTTTACTTTCACAAAAAAACTGTAAACATTTCTCAATCATCTCCAAATTCCTACATATTTATGAACAATCACTATTCACTAAAATCTATCTAAAAGGGAAAGAAAACTGGGTCCATAACAAGAAAATAAATATTTGTTAACTATTTTTTGTATTCTTTTTACCTCACCTTCGACCATCTTCTTCATGATTAATTTATTTTATTTTACCTTATATTTAATTAATTCATTTTATTTTACCTTTTATTTAATTTATATACCTGTAAAAATTACAAGAAATCTGTCTTAATAACGATAAATAAAAATGAAAAAAGCCTTTAAACTTTAAACTATTTTAAAATGAATTATGAGTTAGCTAATACCTATTTTTAAAAAATTGTCTTAGCACTATATTACAAAAAAGAAATTAGTAATTCGGATCTCATTAAATCATATATATTACTTACAATTATTTTTTATAAAAGGAGAGAGATGGATAGGACTTTCAGTCGGCTTATTAGATGAAGCAGAACCGTACAGCCTATCCAAGTTAATTATTAAGAGATATACTGATAAAAAGCAGAGATATCCTGTTAAAGATAAGACAGGATAAATCAGAGATATGAGTTGATTAGGAGAAGGTAGAAGGTAATTCAGCAAGGGAAGAGTGTATGTCCTAGGGGGTGGGTCCGAGGGGGATCAATACTGTGAAAAGGTCAGGGGTCGCCTGCTCTTACCCCGGTCGGTCCGTCTGTTTATAGTGTTTATTTTTAAAGTAATACAATAAAATAATATAAATAATAATTATAAAATTAAAATATAAGTTTAAATAAAAAAAAAAAAATTTTTTATTGTTAGTTTAATGATCGAAAAATGTTAATCCATATTCAGTATGCTATTTATATCAACGTTTAATTTAGATATAACATTTTTTTTTAATTATTTATTTAATGTAATTTACAACTGTACAAAATAATAGAATAGGTAAATCTGTAATATGTTTCATATACACTTGAAAATCTTGGGAAGGAACCACCCATTGGTGGTACTTCAAACATAAATTTAAATTAGAAGGTCCCGTGGCCATCTTCTTTTCAGACGCCTCGGATGATTATCAGGGATTGTTAAGGATGAAAGATTAAGAATTAATGGGTTAGGATGGTTAAGGAGTTTGGAATGAAAAGACCTTTTTTTTTTTTTTTAGAGCGTTTGTCAATTAAGCGTTGTAGCAATCAGAATCTACGAGCAGTTTCTTGTCGTTTCAGTCTTGTGTGTGGATTCCAAGTAAGTCCCTTGTCAGGATGGATTCCTAAGTATCGAATCTGTTCAACAGGCATTAGTGGTGTATTTAGAAAGGATACTGTAGGACAGGAAGGCGGAGTTTACGACGGAGAGTGATATAACATTTAAAAATAAGTATTTGAAGCGATACTAGTGAAAACCTACTATTTAATCAATTTTGGGAAATAGAAAAAATAAATTATTATTTAGGTGAATACCATAGATAGTCTCCTTAAAATTTATTTTTTTACTTAATTTGGGAAAGCAACTGTCGGTGTTCAGCACCATATTAACTGTATTTAACAATTTCAAATTTAAATTATAATACTCCTATTCATCCCTCTATTCTCAGTCCGCTGGTGTTCCTTAAGGTAGTGTCCTCAGTCCCATCTTCTGCACAGTTTATACCCTGACATCCCACCTAATCCTAACACTATCCTCACCACGTATGCCGATGACACAGTACTCGCAGTTAATAATAACCCATTAATTGTATCCCAAACATTCCAATCCCATATCACAGCTCTTTTGGGGCTCTACTAAACTTTTGAATTCCTATATAAATCCTTAATGCTCCTTACTTTGTCACAAATAAAATCACACATATAGACCTAAATATATAACCGATCTAGCCCGAACCAGAAATCACTCCTTCCAATATAAACTCCCTAACCACTCAAACCCCCTAGTTTCTAACCTTGCATCCTCTTCCATTCCTGACAATCCTCTGAGGCGCCTCCATAGAAGATGGGCACGAGACCTGCCAAAGTAAAATGTTCTTAGAGTTCTACCAATGGGTAGTTTCTCTACACGCCAGTAACACTCCATTTTAACTAAGATAAAATTTACTGAATGTATTATATAATATACAGTTGTGAATTTCATTAAAGATATTTTTAAAAAATTATAATATGAAGTACAATATTTAATAACAATTTTATATATTTGTTATGCAAGAAGAAGCTCGAGAAAATTGTGAGCTGCTCTACTGTATTGAGCTGCTAAGACACAGCATACCGATCAGTCCAATAGACAATATTAAAAGGGATTCATATTCAGTATTCAACATTTCATAGACATTAAACACATAAACCTCCATTCTTCTACGTCTTATGAGCTAGTAATCTGCTCATAAGACGTAGAATCTGTTCCTTGTAATTGCAATTGTAAACTGGTATTAATTGTAAAAGAAAAGTAAAAAAAAACTGTGGAAGAAAAAAAAAATGTTATCTATCTATTATATTATATCATGTAAAAATATGTAACTTATATTTGTCCAGTCACGGATTGATCAGTATGCTGTGTAATGTAGCAACCCGATGTATTTGGGCAGCATGAATGAATAAAGAATTTCTTTCTCTCTCTCATTCAGTAAATTGTATCATAGTTAAAATGGAGTGTTACTGGCGTGTAGAGAAACTACTCACTGATAGGACTCTAACAACATTCTACATTGGCAGGTCTTGTGCCCATCTTCTATAAACCTCCATTCCTCTACGTCTTATGAGCAGATTACTACATCGTGTTTTTCCGTAAAAAACCTGGAACGTTTGGAACGAGTATTATTCCTCACTAGTATTTATCACTCTTATTAACCTATTTTTTTTATTTTTTACTAGTAGTATTAATGTTCCCTAAAGAAATCTCGAATATCTAACATTAATCCATTGTATGCAGCTTTTTCCTGGATATCTTCCCATACCGTACGCGGTTTGCCAGAAACTGAATTCAAGAGGCCATTTGTAACGCGTTAGAAGAATACACTGGTCGTAAATCATGACCCCGCTGGTTTGGGCAAGCAGCCAGAGGGAGATAGATGTGGATTTTTATTTCACTCTTTGATACCCAAGAGCGTTTTAAATAACAACTCGTTCGTCATATTGGAGGGATAACATCAAAACAACTACTCATATATTGAATTTAATAAAGTTTACCAAAACCTAAGGTTTATTTTAGGTAACAAAACATTTTTTTTTTTATTTTTACAATAAAAGGAAGATAGTCCGGGTGCATCATCAGGGCTAATATAAAATACAAAAACAGAGTAAATGAAATTAAGTGAAAAAATAATTTTATTCTTGGACTTACGTCCCATAAGAATAAATACATGGTTTCCACATTATGATTTTTGTCTCGAAAGCATTTAAAAGCTTACAGTAAGCCAAATGAAATTACATTGAGATCTTGGCTTAACTACTGTTTATAATGTTAATCAATATATGGTTAACTATATTGTTTACAATGATGTGGAGGTTTGGTTTTGCAATAAGTGAAGAAAATTTACAAAATAAATTATAAAAATTTTAAAAAAACAGAAAGTGATGAAGAAACAGTAAAATAAAAACAATAAAAAGTGCAGAAAAAAATTTAAATAAGGTATGTAAGTAATGTCTAAAATAATAAAAAAAATTAAATCAACATAATGAAATTCATGAAAGAAAAATGAAATATATAATGAATTGGGCAAGAAAGTTATATAAATAAGTTGAAAAAATAAGCCAAAACAAATATAGAGGGTCAAGAACAAAATATTAAAAAGGAAGAAACAAAGGGAAAATATATGAAATGAAAAAATAATTTTATTCTGGGACATATGTCTCCTAAGAATAAATACATAGTTTATACATTATGATTTTTGTCTGGCAAGCATTTAAAAATTTCCATAATAAATTGAAATTACATTGTTTGTAAACCTCATTGTTTACAATGATCCGGAGGTTTGGTTTGGTATGAGGTTATACAATAAGTGAAGGAATAGGTGTTGTTTAGAGGAAAGAATGGATGGGAATTGGCGAATGGAGATGGGGAGAGAATTGCACGACGAGGGATTTACTAAGGAAGGCGGTTCTATAGGAGGGCATATATAAATCAGTCAGTTGCAATGTGGAGTTTAATGAATGGATAAATGAACGAAGAGCGTGAAGATCAAGGATATAGATAGTTTTTTTTATGTTAAGAATTTGGAATAGGAAAACACCAAGCAGGTATTGCCTTCGGGAGGATGGATAGAGCCACTTCAACTATATATATACAAGCAGGAGACTTGAAAACGCCTTGGAAACCCAAAAATAAATCTTATAAAACAATTCATGAGTCTCTTTAGTCTGTAGAGTTTTGCAGAAGACGAGAGAGGATACTAGGAGCTGACGGGTGTTCAGAGGAATGGTATTACGAAATATTAGGAATTGTTTAAGTACAGTTATGGATTTTCGTGGGGTATGGGAAATATGATTATTCCAGGATTAAGCGAATAAGATAACATGAAACAAATGGTTTGGTTGAAAATGACGTCTAATATATGATATAAAAATGAACAAAGTAAAGTAAAGTAAACGAAAATTTATTATTATATTACATTTCGTTTCTTCCATTTAATTAAATTATTAAGCACATTACAAGATAAAAATTAAGCCAAAAAACCGACAATTTGCCGTTTGTAATGTTTTAAGAGACGGCTGAACAAAAATGAAAGCAATAGCGGACTTTTTTGCACTTAAGTTAGATAAGATTCATTTCACACAATAAAATTGTAAGCCAATATTACTAACAGATTTTGTATTGTAACAAAATTTTACTAAAAGGCATAAAATTTCTAACATTAAATTTCATAAAATTAATGTTAAATTAAAGTAATTGAATTTATTACTTAAATTTACACGGTAACACTCCTTTAAAAAACTTGCAATAGCCAAAAAGACCCACTACCGATCACTTCATATTTTTGATCGAAATCAAATGATAAAAAATTCATCTTGATACATGACCAACAAAACTGAATATATCGTATTAACTTACAATAAATTTGTATCTACAATTTTCATAATAAACTAGAGTCACCTCTACATTGGAGAGAGTGTGCAAGCAGGCATTTGAGTCACTGGCGGTCCTAAAGTTTGTTTGAGTCAGTGGTAATGAGAAAGCTAACTAGTTCGTTAGAAGCGAGGCCGAACACTCTTCTATCGGGCCAGAACCATTCATAGGCATCCCAAAAGGGCATCAGCGTAAAGAAGTCCATGATTGGACATGGAAGGACTGGAGGGAATATACAGGGCTGAGACTGGCCGAAATAGTAATAAATAGGGATAGGATTTTTATGTGCTAAAAATCCGAAATATGTACTAATAAATTGTAAAATATTTTTAAAAATATGTAAATAATATGTATTTATAAATTATGTATTATTCAACATTGTAAATTACTAATTAATTAGTAATTTTATACAATTACAAAAAAACGTTACAGAAAAATGTATTTATTATATATAATATAAATAATATTTTAAAGAAATTATGTAAAAATATGTACAAAAAATGTACTTGGAGAAAACATAGCTGTTCAATAACAAGACATTAGTAATTGTAATTAAACTTGAGGAGTGAAACAAGACTAAGATGAGAAAGGACCATGGGAAGAAGGGAAACAGAGAAATGGATTGAGGAGTAAACAAACAAATTCTAGTAAAATGCTACAGGAATAAGACCCTTGCTTTTTTAATTGATTCTGAGAAATTCTTCATGTAATTCTGTGTGAAAATTTATTATTGCCACTGCTTTTAGTGTTCAAAGATAAAGATATAGATTTTTTACGCACTATTTATGATAAATGATAAATTTAAACTTCAAGTTTCTTGCGTTCTCTTGAATTTTACGTAGTTGCTGTGAAAAATGTATTTACAATTGAAATAATAATTTAAGGAAATACGTAATTCAGGACAAATTACCTAAAAATATGTTAAAAATAACAAATAATTCTGAAAATATGTGATTTACAACAAAATAAGTAAAAAAGGCCAAATATTTAAAAATATGTGAAATAAAAATGGCTTCTTTTGGCCAGAAATGTCTTGAAACATCTTTCGTTAGTAAGGAATCGAAGATATCATGGTCAGGTAAAAATATGTAAAACCATAAAAATCCTATCCCTAGTAATAACTAAACCCTCTTCTTCAAGGGCTAAGTGGCTGCTAGGCCTAAATAGAAAGTAACTCCGATTATTAATAGGAGATTCTACAGATAATTTCAGAGAGTAGAACAAAACTGAATGGAGTATAGGGAGGTAAAAAGAGGGAATATCATAAAAAAGTGGCAATAACAACATCAAAAGGTTAACGGAAGGTAGACAAAAGTATAAACAAAACAAATGAAATACTAGAAAAAGTCAGAGGTTATTTTCTGACATGAGCAAAACGCTCCTGTACTAAGAGACATCATAACATTTACGGAGTAGTTCGTAATGAAACATTTCACATATGTCCTGTAAGCCGCTCTACATCATAAAGCAGTCTGCGACCTAAAGGGGCCTCTACATGTTGGCCGAGCCATGGCGAACTCAGACATACGCGAGCATGTGGATGGGTGGCTTGGCTTGGTTGGCCTAGGCTCGTTGCCGAGCCGTCGAGAGTCGGTTTTTCGGACACAGATCAAAGGGGTTCGTGAGAGCGCTCGTGTAGCATCTACACCATTGTTCTTTGTCTAGTTGCAACTGAGAGCTGTTAGGAGGTTAAAGGTGTTTGTTGGGACTTTATATAATAAGTTTTATATTTAATCTTATTTATTTATATTTAATTTCCTTTCATTTTCTTTTTTTGTAATAAAAATAATACAATCCAAGTGCAATGGCTGAAACCACTAGTACGTCCGCCATGTTTGCATCGCTGAATAACACTGACATGTGGATGGCCCGCTCTTTGTTTACCGAGCATTTGTACAAGTCTCCGATTCGTGGCGAGCAGCCAACATGTGGATCCACCTTAAGATATAGGTTTCTAGGCTCTGAGAGAATCCTAGAATATTACTAAGCTTCCTCCTTAGATTGGTTGTATCTTTTAAATTTCATTACAAAATGAAAATGTTTCGACATAGCGGAATAATAGTCATTGTAAGAATTACACCTTTAATTCTTAGGGTTGGAAAAATGACCAAAAGTTCACTTACTGGATACGTTCCTCTCCCCTCCTCCCCATCGATATTACCAGTACCAGTACAAGACATAAGCTACACAAACATACAAACATTCTTCCTTTAATTTTTAGTAAAATGAAATGATTTTTTTTACAACTACATCAATCATCTTTATCGATTATAATGAATTATCTAGTAAGAGCAAGCTAATTTGCAAATCACGATTATGAGTAAAAAGAGCTGTGACTGTATAAAAACAAAAACACCTGTTCAAGCACCTTTTTCTGCTGGAATTAATTTACATCTATAAATTATGAGCTCCACTCCAGTGTTCCTTTTTCCTACTACACTCCTTCCTCTTTTTATAAGTCTCACCGAAACACTGGTAACTACAATTATCTTTCTAAATAAAAATAAATTGATTTGTATAACATGCAATTATAAATTTATTCAAAAAATTAAAAACAAGACATATAAAAATAGATATCAGCAAGAAAAACGATATAATGTTGATAAAATGAATCCAACAAGGCCCCTAGTCACTAATTAAACTAAGATATCAAAAGTGACCTGCATTTTCTCAGCTTTTCTTTTTATTGCAGTTATTAAAAGTCATGTAAATGTATAAAAATTTGGTTTTGATTTACTTCCATTTTTTTAAAATAAAATTTACTTTATGTTCCTTGAATAAAAAATAATAATATTTTTTTTATGGAAGTGGTGTTGTTCAATGGAATTGTACTGCGCTACTGACTCCAAGGACCCAAGGGTTTGAATCCGGCTGACAGATAATTATTTATTATGTTACTGTAGCCTTAAATCAAGATTTAGGAGACCTCCCTAGGTCCACCCAACCTCATAAAGTGGGTACCCTTAATTGTGGGAAAATGATTTTTCTTATCATTCTGATCAAATCACCTCCTTGCACAAAAGTTGGACTAGTAACAGTATTTCCTTAGAAAGTACTGCATCCCTGATCCCCATGGGTTATAGGGTTCTTACCCAATTAAGAGTATACACTTCATGATGCAGGGTGTACTTCGGAGGACTCCTTAACCCACAGGGATGACAGTGAGACAGAAAATAATGTATATATTTATATAATTAAATAAATAAATAATCTTTTTGTAGACTAACCGTTGTTCAAGAAGGGGATTTGGTCAGAATCACGCTCAACCGACTAATTTTTTTTTTTTAAGGGTATCCATTTCATTAAGCCAGATGCAACCCAGCCCTCCGGCTATACCCCACAGAGCTGGCTCACAACTGCAGTGAAACAGAAAATAATTATATAAGCTAGTAGCGCAGTGCCTTGCAACTGAATTACCCGCTCCCACAAAATAATTTTAATTTTCAAAAATAGTATTTTTGTAGTCTATCTTACTAAGATCCATGTATTCATCAATACAACCGTTAATTTTGTTTATCTAAAATAATTTACCATCACAAAGTAAATAAGAACTCCGAAAGTACAAATACGATTGTATTTAGGAAATACAAAGGATGAACGGATTAAAAGCTTAATTAATGGAATGACTCCGGCCTATCTGGACCTACGGACTTGAACTTTGGGGAACAGCTAAACCGTCGAACATCAAACGTATCCAATCCTTTCAATCCAAAATCTTATCCATAACCTTAGAACCATAGTTAATGCACCCTACTACGTTTCCAACAGAACACTACACCATGACCTACATATCCCTTTTGTCCTTGATCTCATACCAACCAAATTCTCAAAATACCATATAAACCTTTCCAACCATCCTAATCCTTTGGTTCAAACCTTATCTAGTTTCACCCATCCCTACAGCCCACCTAGAAGGTTGAAACGGCAGTGGCCAAGGGACTTATTAAAATAAACAATGAACAATTGGAGTTCTGGCAATGGTCAGATTCTCCACTCAAGTTGAGTGTTTGCGGCTTTAGCGCACTTGCTCAGCCTCCACTGGCTCATTACCAGTGATGCGGCGAGAGGGATGCGCTGGGATCTCTTGAGCTCTGCTCTACCCCTCACACGTGGGGGATAGAGTTGGCTCAGGGATCCTCAGGTCGATTCTGTAAATATTGTATATATTATTTTACTATTATGTTATTTTATTTATTTATTTTTCATACAGATAGTCTGATTATGTTCACTTATCTATTCTTTTGTTTGTATATATTTTAAGAGAGTTGTTTTTTTTTTAATTTGTTTTTTGTTTTTTTTTTTATTTATTTTATTTTTTTTACTTATTTTTTTTTTATTTTAGTATGTATGAGATCATTAATCAATATTACCTATTGCCCACAACTGTGTGGCAGATTGTAATATCTATCAATAAATAAATCTATCAATTGATGGAATGAACTGTAAAAATATTTTCCCAGGTTGAAAACCAATTTTGGGTTGTAGGAGTAGTACTTAATACAGATTAATAAACATCGTTGGAAAGCTGCTGCATAGCGACAAGCAACGCAAGAGTAACTGAATTTATAAACACATTTTTACTTCCACTTACCTAAAATGTCAATCAAATCTAGGATCAATACAACTCAAAATAATGGCATTTCAAATAGTTAGCGAATGTTGTGATGATTGCGCATCACATTTTAGTTTTTGTATAACTTCGAAGTACAAAAACATATATATTTTTTTTTAAACTATCAACTTTATCGGTTGAACTTGTAAGTTATAATTTATTGATATTAAAAAAAAAAGAAATAAAATTTTATTTTCAGAAGTGCACAATAAATTGAATGAAGAAGAAAGCAGTTTGATGAGTTGCTTGGGAAGATAAATAGGCAACTAGAGGAATAGCAGTTAAGAAGGTCCCCAGACAAATGACTCCCCGTCTCCGCCAGAACACATCTCCATAAATTACAAAATAATAGGAAAAGTTATTTCACCTCTTTTATCCTATAAAACTCCCTGTGTTTGTTATTAAATATTATCATTACTAATTTTTAGTGTTATTTATTTTCAACAAAATGATAATTTCTTGTTGTTCGTATAAAAAGTTGGATTTTTGAGAAAATATATCTCTAGACCCATAAGACGCACATATGTCTGCCAACACTCAAAATAAAGTAAATTTAACTTACTATAAAGTAGTTCATGACACTTATCTTCGTAGGGGTAGTAGTTTTTATGATATTCACACATGAATATAAATTTGGCAAATGAAAATTTGTCCGAACAACTATAAATCAATTTATTTTAGCTACTTTCATGTAAACTATTACTCCTACGAAGGTAAACATCATAAGCCACTTTATAGCTCATTAAACTAGCTTTAATTTGAGTGCTAATATACATCTGTACGTCAAATGGCTTTTGAGATAAAGATTTTTCAAAATAAATTCACTAACTACTCATGCAAATTTACTCTTCTTCAAATAACATTCTCTTGGTTTCCTTGTGTTATTCCTACTTTTTAAGATATAGAGCTCCGAATGAAAATTAGTTTTTTTTTTGTCGATTTGAAACAGCTGCCATTCCCCCTACCCATTCTTGGCAGACTCATCCATTTTGACTATTAGTTATACGTAGTTTTTATTAAGGTAATCAAAAATTGGGGTGAGATAACTGCCTTTTTTCTCCATTTGGGCTCTTGTACTATTAATTGACAAAAAAAATTCTAAAAATATTGATTTTTAGTTCAGACCTGCTGAATGAAACGTCGCTTTTTAAAAAACCGTATCTCGAGAACCATTGAACGTAAATAGATCTTCTAGGGCTCATATTTTAGAAAAGTTACTCTAATTTAAATAATGTTCTATTAGGTTTTCTAGTGTTTTTTATAGTTTCAATGATATGAAGCTCGGAATGATTTTTTGTTTCAGCATTTTGAAACAGCTGCCATTTTGTATTCCAATAAGTTTACTAACCAGATTCATTAATATTGAATTGTAGTTTGTTATACATTGGTTTCATTAAAGTAATAAAAAATTTGTGAAAAATAATTGAATTTTTTTTCGCTGGGCTCTTCTACTAATATGTGTTATTGTCAAACTCTCCAGATCTGACACCACTGTATTTTATTACTCGGGGTGACATCGAAAATTCTATTCAAACCCGATCAATTACCTTGATTATTAAAGAAGAAGGACGACTTAACAACACATTTCCAATACCGGCCCAAATAATGTAACATAATATTGTAATATATTTCATAATATCCAAAATGTATAACGCAGAAGCTAAGTCTGGTGTCAAGGGTAGAAAAAAATCAGTTTTTAATATAAACCAGTTGTATAATGAGTCGCAACTGGTGATTATCCACAATGAATCATGATAAGATAAAAGTGATTGATGGAATAATTAGTGATTAGTTCTGAGTTCATTCATCTGACTGAACCAAAAAGTCACTAATCTTTTAAATAAAATTTGTGATTTTTTTTTTAATATTTATTTATTTTTGCTATTTACAACCGTACATTATAATACATTTAGTAAATCTGATCTAAGCTAAATTGGAGTGTTACAGGCGTGTAGAGAAACTACCCATTCGTAGCACTCTAATGACATTTTACATTTGCTGGTCTCGTGGCCACCTTCTTTTCAGGCACCTCGGAGGATTGACAGGAATGGACGGTTTGAGTGGTTAGAGAGTTTAAAATGGAAGGAGTGATATCTGGCTTGGGCTAGATCGGTTACATAGGGAACATTGAGGATTTTACGAAGGATTTTGGTTTGTAAGGATTGAATACGAGAGGAATTCGAAGGTTTAGTGGAGCGCCAAAGCTACAGTCATGTAGATCAGTCTTTTGTAATGTGTTGGAAGTTTAGACCGTTTGTCTAGTAAGTGCTGTAATAGTCGAAATCGACGTGCAGTTTTCTGTCTTTTCAGTCTGGTGTGAGGATTCCAGGTTAATCGCTTGTCCAAATGTAGTTCAAGGCAGCGGATCTGTTCGACAGGGGTAAGAGTAACATCATTAAATGAAACTGTAGGCCAGTTAGTAGGTTTACGACGAAGGGTAAAGGTGTTTGATGGGATTTGGTGGAATTTATCTTAATCCTCCAATTACGACACCAATCTTCGAAGGCTGTGATATGGGATTGGAGATTTTGGGATACGATTAATGGGTTATTATTAACAGCGAGCACGCATGTGTCATCCGCATACATGGTGATGATAGTGTTAGGATTGGTTGGAATGTCAGCTATAAATTTTGATTTAAATCACAAATTGAAAACTTTATAACACAGAAATTAATTCATTTGAATGATGTAAAAATACACAAATCAGTAAAAATAATTTATTTTTGCCGACGTTTCGACCTGAATTTCAAGTCTTCATTAGGGTTTAAAAATAAAACTAAATAACAACCTAAATTCTTAGAAAAAGAAAATAACTCGGAAATATAAATAACTGTAAATTAAGTAGATTGCAGATGATACTAATGGAAGATAAAATATAATATTGCAGTTAATAAATATAAGTATAAAAATTATACAAAAGTAACTATAAAAAAAGTTATTAAAAATCACTTATATATATAGTCCTCTTGTAGATAAAGAAATAAATATAACCAAAGATGCGAACGAAAACGCAAACGAGGAATGATTGAAATTAACATAATAAGATTTGTAAGTAACGATTAACGATATATAAATAGTGTAAAAAAAAGTTAAATTAACATTATAAGATTAGTAAGTAACGATTAAAGATACATAAATAGTGGAAAAAATTTTAATTAACATAATAAGATTAGTAAGTAACGATTAAGGATATAAAACAGTGAAAAAAAAATTTAATTAACAAAATAAGATTTCTAAGTAACGAATAAAGATATATAAATAGCAAAAAAATATATAAATTACCTTAATGAAAGAAAACGATATACATAATACAATGGACAAGAAAAAATATATTATGTATCTTTGTTCTTTTACAATGGCATTATGTATATAATTTTCTTTCGCACATTTCATTATGTTAATTTAAATTTTTAAAACCTCCCTCCGGGCATTTGTGTGCCCCGTTAGCCAATGGGTGGGAATAAAAAAAACTACTTGTGGGAGTGACGGACCAACCCTATGAAAAAACCACGTCAGGAAACGCGCGATGTATTTCCTTAATACATCGCGTGAGGCCTTGGTCCACCTCCATGGTCTGTCGCGCCAATAATAATAATAAAAATTTTTTTACTATTTATATATGAATAATTCCGTCTAGAAGTACATGGTTATTGCCATACATATAGATCACAAATAAATGTCTCACTTAAACTATTTCACTAATTGGACATAAGTTCATGATCACAATAAAAATTAACATATACATATAATACATATATAAGTTACATATTTCGTATATAAGAATAATTGGATACTAACGGCATTTGTAGTTGGCACATACACAACATTGTGAGCATTTGTTTTTATTAAGTCTATGGTCTGAGGCCAATCACAAAATACTTAAATTATGTTGAAATGTGGATTCAAATTTTATCTACTTATAAATCTAAAAATATTTACATAAAATTATAATTATTTTAGATTTTATTCCAAAAATATTCTATCCCTATCCGAGAATCTGGCAGATTTAAATTGAACAAATGATAAAATTTTACTTAGTATATCTTCTTCTGTTTGTCATTTCATGTTTTTACCAATGCATATACTTTGTTTATGGTAACAGTTAATATATGAAATGTTTTCCTTATGTCTAAATTTAAAATGTCTTCACAACTACAATATTAGAGATTTAAAACTATAATATGTAATACCATATTTTTTTCGATTTTTTTTTTATTTTATTTATTTGTTGATATTTACAACTGTATAAAAAAATACAACCAGTAAATTTGATCATAATGACATATGATATGATACAGGATGTAGAGAAACTACCCAGTAGTAGAACTCTAAAACAGTTTACAATATTAGGTCACGAGGCCACCTTCTTTTCAGGCGCCTTGGAGGATTGCCAGGAATGGAAGAGGAAGCAAGGTTAGAAACGAGTGGGTTTGGGTGGTTAGGGAGTTTATTATGGAAGGAATAATATCGGGTTCGGGCTAGATCGGTTACATAAGGAACATTTAGGTTTTTATGGATGGTTTTATTAGTAACAAAATAAGGAGCATTGAGGATTTTACGAAGGATTTTGGATTGTAAAGATTGGATACGAGTTTTTCAATTTAAAACTGGAGTTAACAGACAATTTAAACAAAAGCATGTTAGCAAGAAGTGGTAAAAAGAGGCAAAGGGCTTCTGCAATTATAAAAGTTGTTTCAGAAGGAAATATCAATAATACGAGAGGAATAGTTTGCCAAAAAATTGTAGTTGAGTACCACCGACCACTCCTTCCTTTATCAAACAACAATAATCAACATAACTCTACTAGAACATTTTCAAACTTTTGTCACCTTCTTCGGAATTTCCTATATGACAACAATTTAAACCAATTTGTTTAATTTTAAATTCAATTAGAGTTAATGGACAATGGTTAGCCTAAAATAGCCCCAAGAGAAGGCGAGGTACTAATCCTAGCTAAGTACCCACCGCGGAGTTATAAATACCCCCATCAAGGAGATTATCGAGCTTTATTAAGGGACTCCATTCTAAGACGATGATCCCTCTCCTGGAGCTCAAGAGGTCCTTGTTCCTCGGCCAGAAGGATGGATGAGGTGGCACTATCTAGGGCGATATCGGGACTCCCCAGGACTTCCTGAATTACACACTCTGGAAAGGGTTATCTGGGCCTGATAGTCCTCAAGCCCCCCTCGCCCTATGATGGAGTCCATCGATCTCGTTCGGGTCTCTTTTTCCACTGCTCTTTTCTTATCAATAAATGAGGCTTCGTTCTGATAAGAACACTTAGCTATGGCCTGAACTGAGCCTCCCTCAAGTAGCACGAACATAATAAAACTATATGAAAACATTTTCAACGAGCAGCACATAGCTTTCACACACCCTCCTACTTTGGTCTCTAATTAATCCTTGCTTGTTTCAAAAAAGCAATGTATTTATTATTTCATTTATTTATTCTTTAATTTAATTTCATTATAATAGAAGGTGGCATTATTACCTCTTACTATTTTCCGTGCGAGAATTTTCCTACCAGACGTCAACAATATTCATTTTTGCAAAATCACTACAAGAATTTGGTAGCGGTATCATAAAACTTTTAATAATCAACTTGAGACTAAAATTGATTCTTGAACATTATAAACGGTTATATGTTTTATTCAAGATAACAATGCCATTACTATATATTTCATACATGTAGGTAAAAGTAAACTCTGACTATTGTAATATCTACCATGGAAAGCAATAATTTTCGAACTCTATCATATTTGATATTTATCATTAGATATTTATTGTAAAATAAAAATAGACATATGGAGTTCTGGCAAAGGTCAGATTCTCCACTCAAGTTGAGTGTTTGCGGCTTTAGCGCACTTGCTCAGCCTCCACTGACTAACTACCAGTGATGCGGCGAGAGGGATGCGCTGAGATCTTTTGAGCTCTGCTCTAGCCCTCACACGTGGGGGATAGAGTGGGCTCAGGGATCCTCAGGTCGATTGTGTAAATATTGTATATTAGAGTGTAAATGTCACTAGAGACTATATTATTTTATCATTATGTTATTTTATTTATTTATATTCTCCATACACATAGTTTTATTATGTTCATTTTGTTATTCTTCTGTTTGTATATATTTTAAGAGATTATTTTATTCATTCATTTATTTTTTTTTATTTTAGTATGAATGTGATCTTTCACCACTATTATCTTTTGCCCACAACCGTGTGGCAGATTGTAATATCTATCAATAAATAAAAAAAAAAATAGTATTACAAATTTTTTTAAGGCATCAACCACTGTCTTTTGCAATATTTAATAATACATCCCTTAACTCATTATTAATAAATATTTTAAAGGTAGGTGAGGCTATAACCTAGTCGACTATGTTATAACCTAGGAAGTCAACTTCTATTTCTGTGGCGGTCCCATGAAAGGAAAATATGACCCTCAACCATGGTTAGATAAGCGGTGTCCAGCAAGAGATTCATAAAAAAAAAAAAAAAAAAACTGTAGGAAGAATAATTATTGTTGGAAAGATGAACCTGCAGGCTAATATTGTAAGTAAGAAGGAGTGAAAGGGGGAGCTAGGAGAGAGCGAAATCTGAAGATCTAAGACTTACGGAGGCATGAAAAAAGAAAATCTAATAAAAGACAATTATTCTCATTTATATCCTTCATATTTCCTTTTCGCAGTCCCCTCTAAAAAGGCAACGAAGACAGTAAAAGGAATTGATTTAATTAATTCTCATAGAAACCCTTAATATTAATATTAATTCATAGGGCTTAGAAATAAAAAAATAAATAAAATACAATTAAAATTTTAAAAATGGTGGAATAGATGGGTTTCACGCCGATTGTCAGTTTTAACTAATTTTTCAATCTTTCTCGATTTACCTAAACTTTTATTTTTCAAACACTCTTCTACTTGTTATTAATAAATGTTTTAAAGATAAAATCGGGCCTGATTCTGGAAGTGGTTGGTTTTCGCCTATTTTCGGTATTTTCCATTTGTAATGTTACTCGATTTAACTATAGTTAAATAACTCAAATTATAAAAAATATATAATAGATAAGAAATAAATTCTTGTTTCTAATCGCAATCTCTTTCACCACTGAGTTAAAAACGTTCTTTATGATCTTTTAAAATCAGTATTAATGGAGAAATTGTAATCAATGCAAAACACAAAACAAATGGCGACGTAAAGTACTATTTTTTTCAGAGCATTGTACAAGATAAAATATTTCTGATATACAAGTGCTATATGAAATTTACTTCCCTGCGGCCTAGTACAACCGTAGTGAATACAGCCTTAGCCCTTTGGACAAACTGATGGGAGGGACGAGATTGGGTTTATAAAATTGCTCATAAAGAAGCGGGACACATTTAGGCCCTTTATTGCTAGGGAAGGGACAAGGCCCAGAATGTTAATGAGCTGGAAGATCGCGTGCTTCCTCTGCATCGTCCGGGTCTTTTTATCTCGTGGTCTGTCTCGGGTCTATGTGTCTTCTTGCTCAGGAGGGCAGTGTAGTATGTAATAAATTATCTTCAAGAAGTAAATTAATTCCCTTTACGAATTATCGAACCATCTGTAGTCCTTGGTCAAAATAAACCTACGACTAACAAGAAGGGAAGCTGTGGTTTTGACTCATCTCTTAGTACAAGAGCCCAACAGGAGAAAAAAGGCAGTTATTTCACCCCAATTTTTTATTACCTTAATGAAAACTATGTATAATTAAAGGTCAAAACTGATGAATTTGCTAAGTATAGGTAGTGGGAATAAAAAATGGCGCCTGTTTTAAGCCATAAAAAAAACTAATTTTTCATTCGGAGCTCTATATCATAAAAAGTAGGAACAACACAAGAAAACCTAAGTGAACGTCATTTAAACAAGACTAAATTTGCTAAAATATGAGCCCGATTAGAATCATTTACGTTAAATAATTTTCAAGATATAGAATTTTAAAAAGCAACCTTTCACAAAATGTTGTATGTGACGTACTGAAAGATCAGTAGTTAGTGAATTTATTTTCAAAAATTAATACCTCAAAAACCATTTGACATATAGATGTCTATTAGCACTCAAATTAAAGCTAGTTTAATGAGCAATAAAGTAGCTTATGACGTTTATCCTCGTAGGAGTGACAGTTTACATGAAATTTGCTAAAATAAATTGATTTATAGTTGTTCAACTAATTCTCATTTGCTAAATTTATATTCATATGTGGTTATCATAAAAACTACTAATGACCAAAATGCGATTTGAATTAAATTAATAATAAGACTGATCTGAGTACATAGAAGGATATAAATAGTTTGTTTGCGTGATAGTATAGATTAATGGAACATTACAAGTTTTAGAAATTAATGAAGTTTTAAAAAAAAAAAATAGGTAACTAAACATAAGCTTAGGTAAGCTTATTAATAATAAATATGACTCCCTAATAATTGACTTTTTAATAGGTTTTTAACTTATAATTGATGACCTGGGCAGAATAGCCTGCAAAACAATTTTTAAATTGTGATGTGTGGTGAGAATTTATATTTGAAGGTATGTTATATTATTAGTAATGTAGTTTTTGTTATAATTGTTACAAATGAATGTATAATAAGCTGTTTAATGTATAGATTGTCCTTGAGTATGGCGGAATGGTACGAAACGTTTTAAAGTTTTAATGTACGGAGGACCATAATCGTAAAACGTTTGTGTGGTGTGCGCATCATGTAAAATTCAATTACAAAAAAAATTGTATTTTAGGGTTTTTTACTAAATTCTGTGTGTCTAACAAAATGGCCAATTCTTATCTCTACTTTTCCGGTTAATTATCAAATTCTTTAATATTTTGTATTTATCGATTCTTAATTATTACTAACGACCAGAACTGGTTATTAATTTGAATATAGTTTTTTTCATTTTCTTGAGACTGGTATTTATTTATTAAAAACGGTCTTTATTATATCAATAGTCCAACGTTTCGGACAATTCCGCCATTCTCAAGAACAATCTATACATTAAACAGCTTATTATACATTCATTTGCAACAGTTATAACAACAACTATATTACTAATAATATAAAATACCTTCAAATATAAATTCTCACCTCACATCACAATTTAAAAATTATTTTGCAGGCTATTCTGGCCAGGTCATTAATTATAAGTCAAACTCTCCCTACGATAAAGTAAATTATTAGAGAATCATATTTATTATTAATAAGCTTACCTAAGCTTATGTTTAGTTACCTATTGTTTTTTTTTTAAACTTCATTAATTTCTAAAACTTTTAATGTTCGATTAATCTATACTATCACTATCCTGTAAACAAACTATTTATAACCTTCTATATACTCAGACCAGTCTTATTAAACACCTCTCAGCCAACAATTTTCATACTCACCGTAGGCATAGTGCAGATAGTACAAAAACCCAAGAAGAGAAAAAAGGCTGCTATCTCACCATAATTTCTGATTACTTTAATGAAAGCTATGTATAATTAATAGTCAAAATTGATGAGTCTACCAAGTATAGGTAGGGGTAATAAAAAATGGCGGCTGTTTTAAAGCGATAGAAAAAACTAATTTTTCACTCGGAGCTCTATATCGTAAAAAAGTAGGAACAATACAAGAAAACCTAAGAGAACGTCATTTAAAGAAGAGTAAATTTGCTGAAATATTAGCCCTAATAGAGCTATTTACGTCCAATAGTTCTCGAGATATAGCTTTTTAAAAAGCTAAATTTCTTAAAAATATTCTGAAAGATTAGTAGTTAGCAAATTTATTTTGAGAAATCTATATCTCAGAAACTATGAGACGTACAGATGTCTATTAGCACTCAAATTAAAGCTAGCTCAATGGACTATAAATAAGTTTATGACCTTTACCATCGTAGGAATAGTAGTTTTCATGATATTTCCTAAAATAAATTTATTTATAGTTGCTCGGACAATAAGTTTTATAATATTTGACAATGTAAACTCACAAAATGTTAATTTCTAGTAGTTTGTATAAAATATTGGATTTTTGAAAAAATATGTCTCTAGATTCATAAGACGCACATATGTCTGCACATAATTTAACTTACTATAAAGTATTTTATGACACTTATCTTCGTAGGGGTAGTAGTTTTTATTATACCCACATATGAATATAAATTAGGCAAATGACAATTTGTCCGAACAACTATAAATCAATTGATTATGGCAAATTTCATGTAAACTATTACTCCTACGAAGATAAACATCATAACTTTATAGCTCATTAAACTAGCTTTAATTTGAGTACTAATAGACATCTGTAAGTCAATGGTTTTTGAGATATAAATTTTTCAAAATAAATTCGCTAACTACTGATCTTTTAGTACGTCCCATTCAACATTTTTATGAAATGTGCTTTTTAAAAAGCTATATCTTGAAAACTTTTTAATGTAAATAATTCTATAAGGGCTCATATTTTGGCAAATTTACTCTTCTTTAAATGACGTTCTCTTAGGTTTTCTTGTGTTGTTCCTACTATTTAAGATATCGAGCTACGAATGAAAAATTAGTTTTTTTTATGACTTTGAAACAGTCGCCATTTTTTATTCCCCCTACCTATACTTAGCAGACTCATCAGTTTGGACTGTTAATTATACATAGTTTTCATTAAAGTAATAAAACATTTGGGTGAGAGTGTACTACTGAGAAAACTGGCCAACTGCAGTCTACGACGTCTAAGATTTGTCTTCTAGATTTCTTCGAAGCAAGACAGTTCGTTTGATGTGTTAAACTATAGTGCTTTGAGTAATTAACTCTCACGTCGGTTGCCGAGTCAGCGATTGGAATTAGAGGAGAGATCTACTAGCTCTGCTATCATCCAACCAGCTAAGCCTAAATA
>NW_027114557.1:87926-92436 GCF_000696795.3 Halyomorpha halys
TTGGCCCTTAAAGACTCGGAAGAATCCATAGACAAAATAATAAAATTTCTCAAAGAAACACAACTTTATACTAAAATATAATCCACCAATACCGACCAGTGTAAAAAGGAAATAGTCTACATTCAACTATAAGCCAAGAAGATAGATGAAGTAAAAAGGGTGTAATAACCTAGATGTTGATCGCCCTGAACAAAAATCTAATCTAATCTAATCATTTGGGTGAAATAACTGCCTTTTTTCTCCTCTTGGGCTTTTGTACTAAGAGATGAGCCAATACCACAGCTTCCTTCTTGTTAGTCGTAGGTTTATTTTGACTACACATGGTACGATAATTCTTAGTTTATTGTTCCTTTGCTTAAACCAAAAGACTGCTATTTTTCCCGTACCTCTTCCCGGACCCAAGGAATTATTTCTTTGGTTAATGCAGCAATTATTACAATTCCGTCATTAATAAATTTTTATTTTATTTTATTATTGTTGTATTATATATGTTATCTTATATATTTATAAAGTTGAATATGTAAAACAATAATTATTTCTGATTGGCAGGTCAGGACGAGAAGAGGGCGGGAGGATGGGGGAGACGGGCTGCCCGCTCCGGGCCCACTCCCGCTCTCTGAGCTCGCTCCCGCCGGAGCCGTTCATGATCATGCGTTCAAAGGCGCTCAACAGGAGGGTCGTTATCAACGTAGGAGGGGTAAAGCATGAGGTCCTCTGGAGAACGCTAGAGCGCCTCCCTCACACGAGGTAACTAGATAACTCCATTATCTGTAGTTGTAACCAAGTATACTCGTGTGTATAATTCATTAATATACGAGTTATTATCTAAAAATTTGTAAATAATAAGTCTAGTCCATTTTCAAAATCTAACGAGAGCGTCAGTCATTGTGGGAGGAAGAGCAAATTCACTTCTTTTGTTCTACTATGAAGGCTATATTTTACTTCAAAAATAGAATCATAAACAGTAAATTAAAAATTAAAAAAAGATCGTTTTTTTTAACTCCCTCACCATATCCGACCCTCTAGGCACTTCAAATATTCGTCGAGGGAGAGAGAAAGAAATACTTTATTCGTTCATGCTGGCCAAATACATCGGGTTGCTACATTACACAGCATACTGATCAATCCGTGACTGGACAAATAGAAGTTACATATTTTTACATGATATAATAAATTAGAAAGATAACATTTTTTTTCCACAGTTTTCTTTTACAATTAATACCAGCCTACAAACTAACTACAATTTTTTTGATTTATTCCTTTTCTTTCTATCCCTCCTATTTCACAACTACTATTTCATTTGATCGACAAATTCCCCTATACAACAAATATTAAAATAATAAAGTAATAACTAAAACAACAAATAAGATATGCGATGCATGCATGCCATACCACCTCTGGATAAACTTCCCCATTCATTAATTTCCATGCATGTGGTGGTGTATGATTCCCAGGGAGTCAAGTATTATATTCTCTTTATTTATTAATTTCTGATTTCACCAGTTATTACACGAGGATTCTATGTATTGTAGTTAGTAAAATGAAATAAAATATAAATTGTAAGTAGACACGTTTTTCCATTTTCTCTTACACAAAATGTTTAAAGGTGTAGCGTAACATAGCTAGATGGCTGGGATGGGAAGGGAAGATTATGGGTAGCCCATTGGATCATTCTAGACCACTAGCCAGTCTTTATGGGAAAACTGCACAGTGGTCTATTACCAATTCACTCCTCTTCACTTAAAAACGGAGAGTTTTACAGTAGTTCTTTCGCTAGATTAATTTTTTGATATAAAATGCAGACGATTTTTGCTTTCACTCATTTTTAATAAATAAAAACCTAGGAAATTTAACTACTTCATTTTTTTTTAGAATGTTTAATAACGATGTTAATTGGACTCAGTACTCCTATCCTTATACCAGTAACAATAATTGGATATAACAATTTAATGATAACTGGTTATTAAATAATGATAACTGAGGATCCCAGAGCGCTTACTGCAGAAGGTTTTGGGTTCGATTCCTATCTGGGTCAGCCAATATTAATTTCACGTTAGCCCCAAGAAATGGATCCGAGCATTCCCACTCTGGGACTGTATAAGTCCTTAATGGAGGGCTTAAGCGATAAAAAAAGTTAAGAAATAAAATTAATGTTCAATAAATTGGACTGAAAGGACGGAAATACAATAGGTTTCCAGCTTGCGTGAGAGTTTTCAGATTTATTTCCTAGATATGTGAAGAAATCACACATACCAAAGCCCTGAATCAGCTTCTGGTCGAAATTTAAAGTCATGCTCCTCCAGATGCAATGAAACTTTTTTTTATATATTTATTAAAATTTATAACTACAATAAATAAGTAATTCATCTACCAAATGTGATATAAGTTTTATCACAATGGCATGATACAGTCTGACCAGCTCCACTAAAATTTCGATGGCCAACAATCTTCTTTTCAGACGTCTAGGAGGATCATCAGGAATTATAGAGAATTCATGGTTAAAACAAGTGGGTATGTATGGTTAGGGAATTATCATATGTTCATGTCTGATGTATGATCTTTCTGTATGATTTTATTTCTGATAAAGTTGGGGCATAAAGAGTTTTACGAGTTTTTTTGCACTATTTTAAGCCAGTTTTTCTCTTACATAATACTTAATACTGCTGATAATGAAATAAATATTACTCCTAAAATCATTGGAAATTTTGTTACACTATTTCGTAAGTGACTTTCACAATCATAAACTTTTTTTTTTATAAAAACATTATTTGGGGAGTTGGTAGCTCATTGGCAAGGCAACTAACTCTAAGGGTCTGGGTTCGAATCTGTCTGTGGCAGATAATTATGACCTGTTACCTGTAGCCGTTGAGTCACCCCTGTGGGTTTGGGAGCCCTCTGGGGTTCATCCATCCTCATAACGTAGGTACCCCTAATTGGGTGAGAATCTGATGGTCGAGCATAATTCTGATCAAATCAACTCTTTTCACCAATTCAGCTCGAAGTACTGACCCTTCAAGGGTTGTACTAGCGGTACAAATTTAATTTATAAATTAGTATTTTGTTTGATTAACTTTCTCCAACGGAGAATTTAACTTTTTATACCCAGATTAAATTTTTTTCATAAATAAGAATTTTATTCATCTAAATGATATAAAAAACATTCTAGTAAATCTATAAATATTTTTTTCTTTCTACCACCATTATTAAGTATATTTATTATTTTGAAAGAGTTTTGCATCTAAGAAAAATCAAAATTTTACAAGTTGATTTAAGATAATATAAATACTTAATATATCTGGTAATGAAATAAAAAGTATTCTTAAGTTTATTATTGTTCTTGACTTAAACTTGATATTTTTATAATTACATTTACTTATTTTATAGAGAATTAAAGTTGCAATATCTTCAATTATGTTTTTTATATATTATTTAAAAATCTCAATCCTAATTCTAAAAGCATCTTATATTTTTTTTAAAAAATCTGATAAAACAAAATGGCTATCCTACTAACAATACATGTGATAATGTCTTTCCTAAAATAAAGAGTTGTTTTTTAATAATATAAAAATATTGATAAAATTAAAACTGATTTTTTCACACTTGCGATGTATCGAAGCTTAAGCAATAATATACCTGTTGAATCATTTTTGTGTTTTGTTATTATTTTCCCTTCATTATTATAGTAATACTGAAGACTGTTCAGTAATGCGGTACTGTGTTCACTGATATTGAAGGCGCAACTAAGCAAAGTAAGTACAATAAACTTTATGCATAATGATGTCCCAAGGAGAGAATATTTTGTTCACTACACGGAGGTGTCACTTAAGAAGGGCTAATATAAAAAATAACACAAAAAGGAAATAATAGAATTACATACGTTTCGTCGCTAAAGCTATGAAAAAAATATTAGCACATCTACCTAGTGAAGCAATCGTGTCTCAAATATCATTTTTTACTATATATATATTTAATTTTCTCTGACTTTGAAAATTAAATGTTTTGAGATGTCTATTGAACTTTTTTTTATTTATACAATTTTTTGTTTGCACCTGAAAATAAGCTGTACAATTCAGGCATTTCATGATTTGGCATGAGTGAGACAGCACCCAGTGTTGCACCCTCCTGACGATCAAATTAACCATTTGATCAGACTAGGAGGTCCCTCCTCCAAATCCTCTTCAGCCTGCGCTGAGTTACGTCAAGGATGTCATTTGTTGCTATCAGGCGTACAAATTTATTTAAATGTCCATGTATTCTACCATGAAACCATCTGCACGTCAGGAAATCCATTAATTAATTTTCAAATAAATAAAATTTATTTTATTTGTCCCAACGTTTTAGCCTAAATTTCAGGCCTTTATCAGATCTTAAAACATGGCGAAATACCATAATATTATGAGAAACAGTATAACAAGAGACTAAAATTATAAATAATACTCTATGAAGGCAATATTTAATATTGCAATAATAAGACATTAAACAAAAAGATAGCAAACCATAACAATATATA
>NW_027114557.1:92496-94695 GCF_000696795.3 Halyomorpha halys
CAGTGTTCTTTGTAAATATTTAACATAATGTGAAATGTGCGAAGTCAGCGATATATATTACAAAATTAAGTATAAAAAGTTTTTAAAAAAATTTATAAATGAAGGAGTGAAATCAACAGCTAAATATGGCAAAACAGGTTATTTATTTTTTATTCTAATATTTGCAAATTTTTATATCTATTTTTATTAATTTTTACTAATGCAGTATTATGTAATATCTTGCTATAGTGTTAGTTGTTATCTTAAATTCACGTTGCAATATTTTTTCACTATATTATAGTTGGTTTTGGCTTTAATCAGGGACCGAAATTCAGATCGAAACGACGGTACGAATAATGTAAGTTTTATTTATTTGTGTTATTCCCTCCATATCCATTTATTAACTATCTTCTCCTCCCAAATTACAGTTTTCATTTATAAACAGTAATGAAAAGTAATTTAATGACATTAAAATTAAGTACGCGTAGAACATACTAGAAAAATAAATGAAACGACTGAAACGAGTAATAAAACAAAAATAACTTTTATGATGAAATTGTCTTCTTCATCTAAAGGAGAAGATAGAGCCAAAACCTAATATAGTCGGAGTACTAGCTACTGATCACAAGGTGTCACCAGGGCGCCATAGATATGCAAAGTAGATCAACAAGTAGCTCTCCACCTCTCTACATCAAATCTCACTTATATCTTATATATTATGATAATCGGCTTTCAAATATTTAAATATAATGCATAATCAATTCATAATGACTCTTAAAATCCTTTGTAACCTTATTACTGATATTACTTATTTAAGAACTGAAGTATTCCAAAGTAATGAAACTCTCTAAAACTATATTTTAATTCAAAGATTAAAATTTATAGTACTCTCTACTCCAAAATTACTCCAAATTACCAAAACTACTCCCTCTCACATAGTCAATCAATTAAAAATAATTTTGGATATTATGACTAAAATCGTTTTTACATTTCATATGTATACAACTTAAATCCCAACTAATCAATAAATAACCAACCAATCACTATCCTCACCACTTACTCTAATAACACACGTGTGCTCACAGTAAATAATAACCCTTTAATTGTATCTCGAACCCTCCAGTCCCACAAATCACCTTTAATCTTCGTCGTGAGCTTACCTACTGCCCAACATTATCCTTTAGTAATGTTGCTCTTACCTCTGTAGAACAGACCCGCTACCTTGAACTACATTTGGACAAACTACTGACCTGGAATCCTCACATAAGACTGAAAAGACAGGAAACTGTTTAATATATAATTACAAACTACCTAACCATCAACACCTTGCTTCTAAGGAAACTACTGAAAAGTTTCTAAAAAGCCTGAACTGAAGATGACCTCTCATGCCTTTCATGACAGACCATTTTTTGTACTAGTTTATTGGTGTGATGGTAGAACACCAATAAACTAGTCAACACGTACTGGATACTGAAAAGGAGCTGAATGAGGGATCTCCTTAGTTAAAAAAATGAAACAAGTAAAGCCAGGAGAAGGTAGAAATGGGTACCGATAAATTTTCTGAAGTCAAACGTGAAAAAAAAAAAAATTCAAATATATACATATTTTTTTTCACTTCCTAACTTGGAGAGAGGTAGAGAATGTTATACACGGCAATGAAACGTAAGAGGGTCTGAAAGGAGTGTGGATGCCTACACTCCTTTCAGACCCTCTTACTGGGTCTAGACGTCAGTGTATGGGACATTAGTTGTTAAACACAAAAGCACGAAAATCGTTCAATAGTTATATAAGTGGTCTGAACTATAACAAGGTATATAATATAGCAACAGGAAAAATTTATACAAATAGCTAACAAAACTTCAAAATATTAGAATAAAAAAAAATCACCTCTTTTGCATATTTAGCTGTAGATCTCACTCCTTCATTTTTTAATTTTTTCTTAAATTTTCAAACTCAATTTTTTAATGTAGATCAGTTACTTTGACATTTCACATTATGTTAATTATTTACAAAGAACACTGTTTAATTTTGAATACATATATATTTTTCTGGTATTTTCATAGTTTGCTCTGGGTGCTGTCTCACTCATACCAAATCTTGTCATGCCTGAATAGTACAGCTCATTTGCTGGTGGTAAATAAATTACAGGTACAAATAAAAAAAAAGTTCAAGAGACATTTTGAAAGAATTTTCGAAAATTAAATATTTATACTAAAAAAT
>NW_027114557.1:100587-115088 GCF_000696795.3 Halyomorpha halys
TACCAAGAACAAACAAATAGATACATTTTACGAGAATAAGACTAACACATAGATTAAACGGAAAATATAATAAAAATCTCTTTAAAATAAGTAAATGTTTCTACATAAATCAAGTTTTAATCGAGCACTATAATAAAACTTTCATATAATTTTTATTTCATTACCAGATATATCAAGTATTTATATTACTTTAAGTCAATTTATAAAATTCGAAAATTTGTAGATTTAAAATAATAAATGTGGTTAATAATGGTGGTATAGAAACACAAATTATTACTTAAATTACTAGAACTTGTTTTTTTACCAGTTAGTAAAATAACTTTCGTCTTTACTAAGCCATATGAAAAAAAACTATTGTCATAAATAAATAAAGATTATAAATATTACACACATTTTGTATAAAAAAATATATTAATTACTTTTATAGACAATCTGTAAATTTCATAATAATTAAAATTATTAAACCACTAATTAAAATCAATAGGTATTAATAAATTAATGAGTTTAACTTCGTACTTATCCTTATTTTGTTTTCTTTGTTCCTAGGACTTCCACAAATTTATCAACTCTCCCTCTATTTTGCTAAATTTCTCTTTCTGAATAATTATTAAAATTTTACACTTCAATGAAATGTAAACTATTTGTAAATATGTAATAATTTTTTGTATTTTTAATTTATTTATAACTTGTGGATAGTGGCTCATAAAATTTAATGTAGCTGTTTTGAAAATTTTTTTTTTCTGTAGATAGCCTCTTTTATTTATTTTCTTAATATATTACATTTATTGTCGAATTTTTTTAATCTACTCGTAATATAATAATTAGTATAATAATTGAGTTACGAAATAATCTACTGTTTCAGGCTCGGACGACTAAGAGACTGCAACACCCATGAAGCAATCACCGAGCTGTGTGACGACTATTCTCTCATCGACAACGAGTATTTCTTCGATCGCCATCCCAAATCCTTCTCCTCCATCCTCAACTTCTACCGGACGGGGAAACTGCACTTAGTGGACGAGATGTGCGTGCTTGCCTTCTCCGAGGACCTCGAGTATTGGGGAGTGGACGAGCTCTACCTGGAGTCCTGCTGTCAGCACAAGTACCATCAGAGGAAGGAACACGTCCACGAGGAGATGCGAAAGGAGGCCGAATCCCTTCGCCAGAGGGACGAAGAGGAATTCGGTGAGGGGAAGTGCGCACATTACCAGCAGTTCCTCTGGGATCTTCTGGAGAAGCCGACCACCTCCATCGGTGCGAGGGTCAGTACTAGCGAGTAGGGGTAGCAACCAAAGGGACGTGACCAAATTTCTCTTGGTTGTGATCTTTGGAGCCTCAGGGCTCTCGGATTCTAATAACATTACAACATGTTGAAAGATTATGAAGTGAAATTTCTGCTACACACATTCTTTGCAAGTTAAATATTACTGAAGTAAAATTTTTAAAGTTGTAGTACATATATTGGAAAACATTCATGGCATTTTCTTGTCAAGATATGAGTTCTGTCTAGCATAAATTTAAGAGTTGAGGTGTACACTAGAAGGCTTCAGTCAATTCTTGTCCAATTAGGTTAAGAGTGATTAGGCAAGAGGATCGGTCGTGGAATGGAGTCGATCTAAGTATCAAGTACTATGGGCAAATTTCAAGGCTAAGCATCTCAAAGCCTCGTAGAGTGGTAACTATATTCCGTTGAGTATTCTCATTCGGTTTGTATTAGGAATGTCATAAAAAGTCATAAAGGTATTCCATACCCTTTCAGGAAGGTTACTAAAGTATTTGTGAAGTATTTCCTTACATTCTTGAGCTAACAAGTTCTATAAATATTCCCTAAAGATCCTTGTGAAAGGACAGAAAGTGCAAAGGAGTATACTCTCAATTACGCTCTAAGGATAAAGGATAGAGGAGAGACTGTTAATATATAATATAGAAATCATTTATCAAAATAGTACTTAGTAAATGCTTTTACACATTGCCTCCTCATGAGATTAATTCATTTTAGATTGATTTAACTAGCTAATTTTTGCTATTGGTTCCTCTGTGCGTGAAAAGTTCATCGGGAGTCACTCCATGTTACTAGCTTTAAATGGATCAGAAACCTTTATTTGAGTTTTTATTTATTCTTAGAATACATGTATTAATATAATAATATATGTATTACATCATTATCCACAAGCATATTAAAAGTATTTACAACAATTGTAACAATGAAATATAAGACGACAGTTGGCTGGATCTGCAGTGGTCTACAACTTGGCCACTAGATTGGGCTGCAACTGATCTTCGTTTTAAGTACCTAAAAGTTGTAGCATCTGCTACTGCTACTGCGTACATAGTAATCTGTAAATCTAAATCCTAAAGGGTATCTTTAATTCCTGACCTAGAAAAGACTAATTAGTGACTATTATGAGATTCTTTATGAACAGTCTTTAAAAGAAATAGAGCAGCTCTTACCATTTGAGAAGCTCTATCTTACTTAAAATGTAATCACTGCAGACCTATTGTTTTCTTACGAGAAGTAATTTGACTTTCAAGTGGTGCAACTGGAAGATGGGATATTAACCATTATCTTTTCAAAGTTCACATTTTTAATAATCTCGATCTTCAGCGTGGTAATTTTCTCTTTGTCTAGCTTTTCATAAATTTTTTGTTAATCAATTAATCGGTATCATTTTTACATGACCGGACCACATCGCTTTGAATATTTTCTATTAGAGGTTTCTGTACCTATCTCTTTCTATTTTCTTTTATTATTTATTCAACCAAATCTTTTGGAAATTTCATCTATCTTACTGCTCTCAAATTTCTGAATGTAGATCAGCTTTCAGTTTCCTATTTCAGCATATGAAATGGACTAATATAATATGAAAAATCAATTTTAATTCTTTAACTATTCTAACAATATTTGTGTTGTCACAACTGATTTTAAATAAAACTATTATTCTTAATTTAAAACAAATTTGATCCTTTTTTTTCTCTCAACTTTATTCTTTACAACTTTTCTAACGTGTCGACCCTCAGGCCATTCTCAAGGATACCTTCATATTGATGTAATTTCCTTTTTCAAATCATAAAAATGCAGGCTAATCGCCTTTGTCCCATATAACCTTTTCTAAATAATTTTTCCTAGATTTAAACCTTTTATAAAACACTTTTCTTCCTTCCTTCATTCATATTTGCAACTTAAGTTACAAGTGTACAGTTTTAGGAAAATCTAGGAAAAAATTATTTAGAAAAGGTTATATGGGACTAAGGTGATTAGGCTACATTTTTAAGATTTGAAAAAGGAAATGACATCAATATGAAGGTATCCTAGAGAATGGTCTGAGGGTCGAAACGTTGGAAAAGTTGTGAAGAATAAAGTTGAGAGAAAAAAAGGATTAAATTTGTTTTAAATTAAGAATAAACTAAACCACTCTCAAACAAGAATATATAAAATAACTAATCTAAAACTATTATAATATTTATGTACATAAAATATGAACAAAAGATCCATATTTATCCAAGCTTAAATTGATGTTTATTATTTACAAGTTCGTGAAAGATTGATAATAAAGGAGATGGATGTATAATTAGTGTTTAAATGATCTTAAGGAGGAAGATTTGCGGATGGATATGGTTAAGGAGTTCCAAAATGAGGTAGCTCGAACAGCTGAGGATTTTTAAAAAGAGACAGTTTTATGAGTAGGGATATATTGAGGTTAGTATCTTGAGTTTAATAGGTCAATGATAAGGAAAGGTTGTTTGGTTCTTAAGGATTAGAATATAAATGCCCCAAAAAGTATAGACTTCGGATAATGATGAGAGAACCAATTTTACTCGGAATATTAGTGAGAGATATGAGAACGCCAGGAGATGCCGAAGATGGATCTTATAAAGCAGTTCATTAATCTTTTTAGTCTTATACACGAGGCATCCCTAGTCGAGATGGAGGAGATAAGGGGGAATACTAGGAGGTGACGGGTACTTTGAGGAAATGAATCATGGGATCGTAGGATCTGCTTAAGGATTGAGAACTTAGTAAACAACAAAATTCCACTAATTCCACTTTCAATTTCTGAAATAATAGAATTATTAGATAGGTAAAATATAAAATATGTTTGTGCTCTATGGGGCTTCAATGTAATTCTTAGTCCAACTAACACCAAATAAAATAATATGTGTGTGCAGAAATTACACTACATCTGTATATTATAGCTCAGAGAAAATCGCCAGGCTGTTTTTCATATTCGATAACAGTTTTGAACAATCAAATTTGTCTACATTTCTCATTAAGAAATTAAATTCGTTTTTTGGAAAGTGTAAAGCATTTTCATTGATTAAAGTATTAAGATATAGAATTTTTTATAATTATTCAAAATAGTAAATACAAAAAATTTTATTACTAGAATATAAATGATCATTTAAAATAGTACTTACGATTAGTTTTAATTGGGAATATTTGATTTTTGATTTTTTTTTTTTTTTTGGTAATGTGTTGTATTACAATCAATTTATTAAAACAAATTGTTCTAAACTACATAATTACTTATAGTAAACTATATGTAGGACCTATAGCATTATTATAAGTTACTTATAGTATTATTACACTAATACTACTATAAGTAATGCTTATAGTAATAATATTGTTTATTGATTAATTTTGTTTAAGGTATAAAAAAAATAAATGATGGTAACAAATAGATGATTTTTTCATACTGGTTTTTAAATATCTATTTTCCGAATAAAAAGAAAAACCATATTTTCTAATATATAGACTATTCTAAATATTTATATAATATTTAAAATATACATATTTTTAAATTTACTTTAGTAGGAAGCACTTTTGATTACTAACATCAGAATAGATTCATAGGCTATTAATGGGTAACATAGGTAACCTTAAATTTGGTTATTAACTTAGTATTTTCTGTTTAAATCTGTAGAAGTTTCGATCATGCATGAAGTATTCAACTAGCTCATTAATTTAAACTTTAGATTATGACATGCTAGTTGATCGAAGGAAAAATACTTTGGAAAAATTATAATTAAATCACTAGTAAAAATTAATTAGATTTATGTAAAAATTTATTTAAAAATCTATTACTACAATTAGTGGGTGTGGCATGCTGGCATGTGCTTGGCCTTAATTGCATAACAATTATATATACATATATTTTTTTAAACTATTTTTTATCAAAATTTTATATTTCATCTAGGAATTGGCTGACTATGTAACTTTTTTTTAAAAAATTTTTAATATTTATTATAACAGCAATCAGAAAAGTAATTGTATTCTACCTTAGAAATAATATTTTACTGATTAGTTTCTTTAAAACAAAAATAAATATGTTCGTCAGAGATAAAAGACACTATGGCACAGAACAGTAGCATAATTTTTGTTTTTAAAATTAACGAACAACTGTTACATAAAAAGATTTTACGCGATAAAGCTTTAAATAAAAACATCTCTCAGAATAATCCTTTTTTTTAAATTTAAAAAAAAAAATAAAAACGTTTTATAATTGACTGCCAATGGCCACTGGTGTAAATAGTGTGACAGTGGATGTCATGACAGTAATAGTATACTAGAATACCCCGAAAAATAATTTTATTCTGG
This sequence comes from Halyomorpha halys, assembly GCF_000696795.3. Lineage (NCBI taxonomy): Eukaryota > Metazoa > Arthropoda > Insecta > Hemiptera > Pentatomidae > Halyomorpha > Halyomorpha halys. The sequence continues at coordinate 106,184 of NW_027114557.1, forward strand.
GATAATTGTGCCCTAAGAATATATACATTGTTCACAAATTAAGGTTAATTGTCTGGCAGACATTTAAAAAGTTTCAGTGTACATGTTGATTAACATAAAAACCTAATGTTAAGTCGTAATTTATAACAAATACTTGGACAATGTAAGCAAATATTACTATTTTTTATTTTATTAATAACTTTACATTACATACTAACTTAAGAGATAAAAAAATAACAGAAAAATAGGTTCAAAAGTAAAAAAAAAAAAAAAAAAACCTATGTCCGTTTTTATTAGCTTTCTTAGAACCAAGATAAAGTAACGAAATTTTAAATAAAGAAATTTAAAGTTCAATTTATCACTATGTAAAAACAATTTGGTTGCAGAAAATGTTCTAAAATAAAGCTTGTTCAGGACGGTTGATACACCACTAATGATCAATATCTGAAGCACGGATGTTGCACTAAACTAGATCTAGACTGCCTACCGAAGAAACCATGCTGTCCACCACCATGTTGCCCAGCATATGCAGTTCACTGCCATGCTACCCACCACTATGCTGCCCACTGTCATGCTGCCAACCACCATGCTGTTTACCACCATGCTGCCCACCGTAACTGTGTTGCCCACCACCATGTTGCCCACCGTAACTGTGTTGCCCACCTTTATGTTGCCCACCACCATGCTGCCCACCGTAACCGTGTTGCCCACCACCATGCTGCCCACCACCATGCTGCCCACCACCATGCTGTTCACCACCATACTGTCCACCGCCATGCTGCTTACCATCATACTATTCACCGCCATGTTGTACACTGAAACCGTGTTTTCTACTTCTATGCTGCCGACCATTGTTCAAGGAAACCATGTTGCCCACCACCATGTAGTCCACCAAAACCACGATGCCCACCACCATATTGTCTATCGAAACTATGATGCCCACCACCATGTTGTCCATCGAAACTATGCTGTCCACCGGATTAAAATAAAAGGGACTTTCAAGATAAAACCTTATGAGAAAACTTTTTACTGAAAAGCAATAAAAAATTACAAAATTAAAAACTAGATATAAATAAAATACTCAGTTTCAGCTACTCCGTTAGGTCAGAGGATATTGCTTCAAGTACTAGTAGTGTAGGACTATTGTTAGGAAGTAGACGCTACGTTTAGAGACAACTTTCAAAAGTGGTAAAAAGTTGGTAGGCCCACGTCTATACTGATTCAATTAATCTATCCACTTGTCTAAGTTTAATTAAATTAAACACCATGGTGCTCATCGAACGCAATCGTTGTATGTTAATATTATATTATGATAATATTACATAATATTGTTACATAATAAGTAAGTTATACTAACGAATAATGGTAACTAGACTGCTGATTCAAGACTGTTGGCCTGTAACTATGCTGCGACAACAAAATATCCCCCACTTACCGTTATTCTTACATTTAAATATTATAATACTATAATACATCTGATTTTTCTAAAATTCTTTTTAAAAAAATTAAATTAAATTAAAGACTAGGACAATTCACAATATATGTACAAATTAATCATTGAATGTGACTTGAACAAGAGATGGGTAAAAATTATTTATATTTGATAATAGTAGCTAAAATTGCAGTGGATATGACCCTTAGTCATGATTGAACCTTTGATTAAGAAATATCTTATCCATAACAATATTAGTTCTTAAGTTTCAATTATAGCTAATTTTTACCCATTTCTGACGTTAACAACCAATTATCGCCCAATTATTGTCAAATGGTTTGGTGTTTTATAGAATTTAAATTTCACATTAAGGACATGGTATAAATTCAATTTTTTTAAAAAAGTGTACATAGTGTCTTTTTCCTGTTCATATAGAAATGTATTGATTAAATAGATAATTTTAAGTATCAATAACAAAACAAAATTCAGAAAAAAAAACAACGACTAAAAACTACTATAACTTAACTTCAATACTTCACAACACTATTATGATAACAAACATAATTATTAAGGATTCTACATTATTATAACAGTTATTTATTTAAAAGATATTTAAAACAAGATTAAAGAGTCCCCAGTGTTTCACTTAATGTCATTTATATATTGAAATTTCATTTTTTTTTCTAATTTCTAAATGAAGAAATATCTCCAACCAATTATTTTCTATTAATCTAAAATATCCATTTAATAAAAAAATTTATTTTAAAGTTTCTAGCTACCCATTTCTCCATTTTATCCTCTTAAGCTACCTGTGTTATTTCGTTTTCCTGTTGATACCTAAATGACTAATGTATTTATGTTACAGTATACAGGTCCTACATGTTAGATGAGAACTAGTTAAAAACATTTCTTTTATTTTGGTTTTTTGAAAAACAATGTCAGATTTTAGACTAAACTATTACTAACATCCTTAACTTGTACCATACAAATTATACATAAATCACAAAATAAATACATTTTCATTCAAACTGGAATATAAACAATACAAAGTGTATCAGTAAATTATATAAATCCATAAATCAAACTATATTAAAAGAAGAATTTGATATAATCATAAATTGTATAATGTATAGGAAATTCAATCCCCATAGATTCATAAATTTTATAAAATTTCCTGATTATAATATTTTAAATTACTTACTGATAAAATCACTTTTCATTCCATAGGCTTAATATCCTGTTTATTTCCTCAACTGTGTCGATGCCTAGCAAAACCATTTCCCTTTCATAGCCCAACAGAGGTCGAGCTATTAAAATTAGAGCAATATTTATCAACAATATTATGATAATAATATTAAAAATAAATAAATAATAACAAAATATGACGTGAATATTAGCGGCTTACTTCACAGTAGTGCTATATGCATTTTCACTAAATTTATAAAAAATACCACTAGAGGTTCTCCCTTTTAGAAAATTTACAACTTTTCAATTAGTTTTTACTGAACAGATTTGAATATAATATCTAAATTTGTTCAGTCAAAAAAAAAAAATTTAAGTTGTAATTTTCTTATAAGAGAAAAACTTTAATTACATTTTTTATAAAATTGGTAGAAATGTACTTAGCACTACAAATTAAGCCATCGATTAATAATTAAATATAATGAATTTTAATAATTTCAATTGAAATTAAAAAAAAAAAAATCAAAGAACATTAAATCCAAAATCATATCCATTATTACAGTAAAATTAGTATTTTGGTTAGAATAAATCTATGTTAAGCTGAAAATTATTTCAATTAATGTATTCTGCCATTTAAAAAAAATAATTAGGTTTGCATTGATTTATATGAAGTGCTCTAAGCATAACTCTAAAAAAATATAGCCATTTTCGAGTTCTTTTTTTTTTTAAATAATTAAAGACTATCCACTTCACCGAAAAAATTATTATTAAAATACATTCTGTGCTCAATGATTAGAATATAATCAAAATGTATAACTAAAACAAGTCTTGAAATATCCTCTGTTCGAGCATGTCCCTTACGTAGGGCATCTATTCTTTTGGTTACATTAAAACTAAAAAATTATAATGATGATCGTCTATCTCCTTACTATTCTGAGATCTTATCAACTAAGCAATAAAACAGAAACTAAATTCAATTTTTTAATTAATTTACGATTTGTTAAGAAATTAATAACTTAAAGCTTTTATTTCGTGCAAGCTATGCTCTTATAAGAAACATTGAACTCCTAGAAACTTATATCAGTTTTTAACATAGAATAGAAATAACTATATAAACATAAAACTAAAGATTTTATGAAGCTGAAGTTCTATAAAAAGTTAAAATTTCCAACAAACAAATCGTAAAATACATTTAGTTTTTGGTTAATTCGCTAAACCAAAATTTGAGTATTCCTAATAACATTACTAGGGTTAACACTCTATTTGAATCATTAAAAAAAAAAAATTAATAATCTATCGGTGAAATTAGTGAAATTATTTTTAATATGGATGCTCGTCATAAATTTTTGTTTTCTTCTTCTGTAGAGAAGCCCCTTTAACACTTTCTCTGAGCGTTATCCTGAAGTAATGGTGAACGCTTGATGGTCCCTTGCAATAAATGTATAAACACAGGTGCTCCATCAAGAATTGTTGGTCTAAGTATACGTTTATAAATCACAAAATTCAGACAAATCGATGCAAACTCTGTTTCTTTCTATCAGAGGTAGAATACATTGATTAAAACAATATCCAGCTCTAACTGGATTTCTGCCAAGTATTTGACTTAATCTTACAGGCATTCGTTATATTATGTAAATTATTAATCAATAGCATATCCAAAAAAATAACTGAACTTGAGTGTTCGACTTGACTTTGGACTTAACCGAGCATGGACCTGAGAACCTTAGGGTTTCCAGATGATGACACCCACCTGTTCTCAGTTCGGATGCTCCGAAGACGACACCTACCACACTTCCCAATACTAATGACATGTCTCTGTTCCCGCGGAAGGACCAAGGGATAGCGAAGAGCGACCCCGAGGACCCCTGGCCAAACCGCCCCCAGGACACCTCGTTTCCTTCACCCTCACCCCCCAAATCCTTCTGCCAGTCAACGAAATTTAGTCAACTCACTGATATTTCCAGGTAATAACAATCATCTCGATCCTCTTCATCGTTCTCTCAACGGTAGCACTCACCCTCAACACCATCCCTCAGCTTCAGACGAAAGACGAAGGAATAGCCCACGACAATCCGCAGTTGGCAATGGTAGAAGCAGTGTGTATAACGTGGTTCACCCTAGAGTACGTCCTTAGGTTTTCGGCATCGCCTAATAAATGGAAGTTTTTCAAAGGAGGACTGAACATAATCGACCTGTTAGCTATATTACCGTATTACGTATCACTTTTTCTCGTTGAAACGAATAAAAACGCAAACGATCAGTTCCAGGACGTCCGGAAAGTCGTCCAAATCTTCAGGATCATGAGGATACTCAGGATACTAAAGTTGGCAAGGCACTCCACAGGCCTCCAAAGTTTGGGTTTCACCTTGAGGAACTCTTATAAAGAACTCGGTCTTCTGATGCTCTTCCTCGCTATGGGAGTGTTGATATTTTCCAGTTTGGCCTATTTCGCTGAGAAAGATGAACCTGGTACCAAATTCATATCTATCCCGGAGACGTTCTGGTGGGCGGGTATCACAATGACTACGGTAGGATATGGAGATATCTACCCCACGACCCCACTGGGGAAAGTGATTGGTAGTGTCTGTTGTATCTGCGGGGTTCTTGTAGTCGCTCTTCCTATTCCTATCATCGTCAACAACTTCGCCGAGTTCTACAAAAACCAGATGAGGAGGGAGAAAGCACTCAAGAGGCGGGAGGCTTTGGAGCGGGCCAAGAGGGAAGGGAGTATCGTATCCTTCCACCACATCAACCTTAGGGACGCCTTCGCCAAGAGTATGGACCTCATCGACGTCATCGTCGACACAGGTGAGTCCGGATGGGTAAGTTACACTTTGCATGTATAAGCTTCATCTAGCATTACATTTTAGGATGGTTTGCAATATGCAAAGTAATTTCGAGTTTACAATGAATATTAATTTAGGTTTGTTTAGCATGATTACATAGTTCTTTAATAACAGTCATTTTTTTTTATTTTAGTTTTATTCAGACAATATTGTAAAAATGCAGGCCAAATTGAAACCTATATATACTTATCTTATCCCCCAATCTATATAAGTAACTAAATATACAACCAAAAGTAAAGTGTCCAATTTTGTTTTTGAAATACTGAATTCAGATCATTTCCTATATTATTTACCTAAAGTAAGAGAGTGGATGAAACTTATTGATTTGATTGACTGATTAATTGTCTAATTTTTAAATAGTCAACACTTCATTTGATGCATTTCTAAGAGATTCTGACAGCATTTATATATCCACATCAGTTCCTGACTATGTCCTAATACAAGAGACGGGTAGGAAAAAAGTTCGTTATTTCACCCCAATCATCATCACTATTTAAAGAATTGAAGAGTCTGCCGAGTATTTTTATGGATAATAAAAAATTATGGCTGCTTCAAAACGTAAAAAAAAAAATAATATTTCAGCGCATCTTATCGTTAAAACTACCTACGTGACTAGAAAACCTAATAGAACATCATCTACATAAGTAGAGTAAATGTCCTCAAATATGAGCCCTAATAGAGTTTGTTAAAATATAACATTTTATAACGAAAAATTAGTAGATATTAATTTATTTTAGGGGAAATATATCTGAGACCTGCTTGGTCCTCAATAAAGGTAATATATTATCATACTCTATATAGTCACCTTTTCCATAGATTGAAAGAACATTTGGCCAAAAGAAGATTCAGCCCTACCACAACAAGGTGAACTATAAAGTTTTCACTCTATCTATGTTCAATAGTTCCCAAGAAACAGCTATTAAAAAAGTAACATTTCATAACAAAATAACGAAAACAGTAGTTTTTTAATTAATTTGAGGGAAACTGTGTCTCAGGTGTTATTAGACGTATAGGTGTCTATTAGCACTCAAATAAAAGCTATATTATTGGACGATAAAGTATTCTATGTCATTTATGTTGGTAGGAGTAGTATTTTCCTTGATATTTGTCATGATAAATTCACTAAAACTTGACCTAGTTGTTTCGACAAAATTTTGATTTATGAAAAACTTTATCTCAAAACCATCACGTAAAAATGTCTGCCAGTACTAAAATAAATAAAATAAAACAGCACTCGAATAAAAGCTAGTTTATTGTACTATAAAATAGTATATGACATTTTTCTTCGAAGCAGTAGTATTTTTATTGATATTTGCTACAATAAATTGATTTCTAGTTGTTTGGACGAAATTTCATATGCAGCATTAATATTCCTTTTCAAATATCATAAAACCTTCTGCTCGGATGAAGATAAACATCATAAACTACTTTATAGGACATTCAGCTAGCTTATATTTTTGTGCTGACATCTGTACATCGTATGGTTCTTGAGATATATTTATCCATAAATAAATTTTTTTTCCAAACAACTAGAATTCAACATTTTGTGAATATTAGGCAAATATCATGAGAGCTAATACTCCTATGAAGATATAGTTCATAAACTACTGTATATTTTATACGACTAGCTTTATTTTGAGTGCTAATAGGCATCTGTATAGCTAATGATTCTTTAGATATAGTTTTCCCAAAATAAATTCACTATGATTTTTTCGTTATGAAATTTTGCTTTTTAAAAAAATGTATCTCGGGAACTATTGAACGTAAAAAGCTGTATAGAGCTCGTATTTTATAAAATTTACTCTACTTTAAATTATGCTATATAAGTGAGGAGAAGATGGTTGGGGGGTGCGGTCAATGAAAAACACAAATAAGTATGATTAACTTATTTTAATGTGCCGACGTTTCGGCTAGAGTTTCTAGCCTTCTTCAGGGCTGTTCGCTGGAAGATCGAGTGCCTAATAATCTTCCAGCGAACAGCCCTGAAAAAGGCTAGAAACTCTAGCCGAAACGTCGCCACATTAAAATAAGCTAATCATACTTATTTGTGTTTTTCATTGACCGCACCCCCAACCATCTTCTCCTCATTTATCATCTACGGTCAACTATCTCTCATAATTATACTATATAAGCTTTTCACCATGTATACTATTAGAAAAGTAATAATTTATACAAAAAGATTATTATTATCATTATTATTACACTGACGGTCGGGAATCCCTTCCTCACTTCGACCTAGTTGGGTCATTTGTGAGTTACCCCTCTTCCCACTTGATATCCCATATGAATCCTATGCTTCTTACGAAGCTCAATAATTCTTTTGGGTTTGTTCTGGAAAAGTCTTCAGGTTTCATTCTGTCCTGTCCCAATTTCTGCAGTCATCGGAAGGCAAGGGTTTCACATTCACACAGAATGTGCTGTGCCTTTTCTTCGTCTTCCATACATAGACGACAGGAGGAATCCTCCACCAGCCTCATCTTCTTAAGATGATATATTAAGGGGCAGTGGCCCGCGAGGAGTCCTGTTATTGTCCTCAGTTCATTTCTGGTATGGTTAAGGTAAAATTTTGCCTTTTCCTGTGGTACTTCAATAAAGAACTTGGATTGCTTCATGCCTGGTTTCAATATATTTCTTTCTTGTTCTAGGAATCAACCATCTTCCTGATTACACTTCCTGATATGTGCAATATGGCTCAGGACCAATTAGCATTATTTCTGATCCTTTCTTGTTAGGGTGTATGCCATCTCGTTTCCTTCAATCCCCTCATGTCCTGGGGTCCACATCATGGTCAGTTTATTACCTCTGGCTAATTCCTGTAGTCTTTTCAGGTAATTTCAGACTACAAAAAGATAATAAACAGTGAAAATATTAATAATAATTAAAAAAAAGAAAATCAAACAGTGGTCTATGTAAATAATACAAAATAATGCCATTTGACCTTTTGGGGTGAAGGTGAAATAAATCAATAAATAATATAAATTTTTAGATTTTTTTTTATATTTTCAATATTTTTAATCTTTTTGAATACATTTATACTATTCCAATATTATACGTCACCTTCCTATAGCATTATTTATTTATTAACTTCTCAATTTTGTGTTATACTGTATTTATTACTTCCAACCATCATTCTATTATAGTTGTTATCTCGTTTTTTTAGCCCTAATAAATTTTGGCCGAAACGTGGGAACATATAAAATAAAAAATGTTTCACTCGTTTGCGTTCGTTGCCTCTTCACTGATCGCACCCTTCATTACATTTTCATATTGGGTTAAAAGACAGGAAACTGCACGTCGATTTCGACTATTACAGCACTTACTAGATAAACGGTCTAAACTTCCAACACATTACAAAAGACTGATCTACATCACTGTAATAAGGCCAATCTGGACATATGGAGTTGAGCTTTGGGGCTCCACTAAACCTTCGAATTCCTCTCGTATTCAATCCTTACAATCCAAAATC
>NW_027114557.1:115397-120017 GCF_000696795.3 Halyomorpha halys
ATTAAAAAAAAAATATTTGGTTAAATTGAAGATGTAAATAACTCATTCGTATAAAACATCAAAATTTTCACATTTTTCCTAACTCTCTTTTTCATAATATTCCTCCCAAAATATAGACGTCATTTCCATCCCAACCAATCTTTCAAATGGGATGGACGGCGATGCCAGCATGCTCAGAGATGAGGAACACGCAGAAACCTCGCCCTACTTAAACCTAATCGATCTTCAAAAATCGAAGCTTTTTTCTTTTCTCCGTTCTTTATGATAAAGCTAATAGAAAAGGCAGGTCCCCACCTTGTTTAAATGCCAGTTTTCCTTTCAATGGAACATTTTAAGGATGGAATGTTTCCAAGCCACATCTCAATAGTTATATATATATATATTATTTGAACTAATCAACGTTTATACGTCTCAATTAACAAGAATTAAATTAAAGGGGGCACATTTTTTGTTATTTTATTTAATTTATTTTGTTTTTTTTATCAGGTAGATAATAAATCAAATTGAAAAAATTTAAAGACTTAAATAAAGCATCTTATCAAATTTAGAATATTAACTCTAAATTACTTTAAATTATGCTATATTAGGTTTTCAAATGTTTTAGGTAGTTTTGAAGATATTGAGTTCCGTTATTGCATAATGTGCACCATTAATATTCCTATTCAAATATCAAAAAATCTACTGCCTAGACGAAGATAGACATCATAAACTACATTATTGGACATTCAGCTAACTTTAATTTTAGTGCTGGCAGACATCTGTTCATCTTATGGTTTCTAAGATATATTTTAAATCAAAAAATTTTCCGTACAACTAGAAATCAATAATTTGTGAATACATTTTGAAAAATATCATAAAAACTACTGCTATGAAGATAAACTTAATAAACTACTTTATAGTTAATTCGACTAGCTTTAATTTGAGAGCTAATAGGCATCTGTACGTGTATTGATTCTTCAAATATAGTTTTCCAAAAATAAATCCACTAAATATTGATTTTTTCGTTTTAAATGTTACTTTTTAAAAAAATGTATCTCGGTAACTATTGAACGTATAAAGCGCTCGTATTTTATGAAATTTGCTTCACTTTAAATTATGTTATATAAGGTTTCCAAGTGTTTCAGGAATTTCTAAAGATAGGGAGCTCCAAATAAAATATTAATATGTTTACGTTTTAAAAAAGCAACCATTTTGCATCCCCTTAACTATACTTATCAGATTCATAAACTTTGATTAGTGACTATACGCAGTTTTCAATAACTACTATTTTTTTATTTTTTTTATTTTATTTATTTGTTGATATTTAAAACTGTATAAAAAAATACAACCAGTAAATTTGATCATAATGACATATGATACAGGATGTAGAGAAACTGCCCAGTAGTAGAACTCTAAAACAGTTTACAATATAAGGTCACGAGGCCATCTTCAATAACTACTATAAAGTATTTTATAACGTTTCTCTTTGTAGTAGTATTCTTTTATCTTATTTGCTAAACTAAATTCACTATGATGATTACTAGTTGTTCGAATAAAATTATAGATTTATGAAAAACTATATCTCAGGATTCAATTGACAACCCAATGTTGAATGATGTTTAACTACGTTGTGGTAATAAGATTCGTGATATTCGAATGGAAATATTAATGCCGCATATACAATTTTTTCGAAAGAACTAGAAATCAACATTTTGTGAATTTCTTATGGCATATATCTAGGAAAATATAAATGGTACGATGATAAATGTAATAGACTACTTTATAGTACAATAAACTTGCTTTTATGTGAGTGCTAATGACTCCAGATATATAGTTTTCAGTAAATAATATACCAACTGCTGATTCTTCGTAATATCGTTATGAAATATTACTTTTTAAAGTGCTGTATCTCGGGAACTATTAAACGTAAAGAACTCTATTAGGGATCATATTTTAGAAAATTTACGCGTCCCCTAAATGATCTATTAGATTTTCAATTGTTGATAATTTTAAAGACATAGAGCTCTGAATAAAAAATTAATTTTTTTTTTAAGTTTGGCAACAGCCACCACTTTTTATTTCCAATAACCTTACTTGGCAGACTCATCAATTTTGACTAGTGATTATATATATTTTTCATTAAAGTAGTGAAAGAGAGTGAAATGCTTTATTTAACTCTGCTGCCCAAATACATCGGGATACTACATTACACAACAAACTAATCAATCCGTGACCGGATATATATAAATTACATATATTTACATGATAAAATAAAAAAGAAAAAAGGGCCGCCCATAGCTCAGTGGCTAAGACACAATCTTACCAATTTGTGATGTTTATTGGCGGTGCCGGTTCGAATCCGCCCTGGGACGTTGACTTTTTTCATTGAGTGGCGGTCCCACAAAATGAAGAACTTTTGACCCCCAACCATGGTTAGGCAGTATAGGACTCCAATGGGAGTCTTGGCCGAAAAAAAATAATAATAATAATAAAAAAGAAAGAAAAGTTTTTTACTCACAGTTTCCATTTAAATTCAATTCCAGTCTACACACTAAATACAAATATTTCAATTTATTCCTGTTTGCTTTCCCTCTCTTGTTTCTTCCAATTCACCATTTCATAATTTTTAGTTCATTTGATTGACAAATTCATCCTCCCCAATGCACTCTCTTAGATCCTCTCCAGTGACCCGTTAAACCAATTCATCATTAGACAGCTATTTAAGATCAAACCAGAGAAATAATATTCACAGCAGTAGATCAGTTTACAGAAAAACAAACAAATAAATAAATTTTACAAAAAAAAAAAAAATGCATAGATTTAAAATAAAATATAATAAAAAGTTGGTTAAAAGAAATACTTGAATGGATAAATAAGTTTAAAAAAATAAATAATAATAATTTAATGAATAAATAAGGTAAGGCAATAAATAATTGAATGTTCTCTCTTTTACGAAAATTACAACTTTTCAATTAATTTTTTGACTGAAAATATTAAAATTTTATACCTACATACCTAAGTTTATTCCTTTCTATTACGTTTTTTGGAAAAAAATTACCCTTTATGGGGTAAACTTTTTCAACATCCAAGCAACGTGCTTTATGTTCATTATCGATTCCATTGCTCGATAAAACTAAAAGAAAATGCAAAATAAAATGTTTTAAAATTATACATCGAATTTCAAATAAACAAGTTACCGCAAATTTTATAATTATATATCAATTTACAAATTAACAAAATTTGAAATTAAGCCAAAAAATCAAATAAGAATTATTCTTATTTTTTTTTCTTATATGGAATTATATGATGGACAAAACTGAAGATTAAAAAAAAATATTTATATATAATAAAAACTTTGGATATAACTTAAATTTATATATAAGAAGTTGGTCAGGGTTGCGGTCAAAAGTGAAACAAAAATAGTTTACAACTATTTATTTTCCGACGTTTCGCCCCACTTTGCAGGGCTTCATCAGGGCTGTACAAATGAATCGTACCTTTCTGTTCAACCGATTCCTTTGAGCAGCCCTGATGAAGCCCTGCAAAGTGGAGCGAAACGTCGGAAAATAAATAGTTGTAAACTATTTTTGTTTCACTTTTGACCGCAACCCTGACCATCTTCTTATATATCAATTCTTACGGTCAACTATATATACATATATAACTTAAATTTGTTTTCATTATTTTTATCTAATTTGTCATAACTATCAAAAAATAAATCCTCTTTAATTAATTTTAATATTATTGATTATTTTTAAATGTTACCTAAACATCAATATCTATGTTCTACATGGCAATCATGACTCTTTGCATTAAATCAGTGCACTGTGTCCGATGATGTTATATTAGGAATTCGCCTAATCCTATCTCTTTCAGTTTTTACCCATACATATTAATGATCTTAGGTATAAATGTAATAATGAGATAATTACTTCAATATAAAAAATCGTGAGTTTCTGCCAGACATATTTGATGACTTAAGTCCGTTATTGAGTAGTGAAAAATTCAGAAGGGGGAGAAAATTGGTGTCCGTGTTCAAAGTGGAGGGGTTTCAAAACAGTGGAAGAGAGGAAGGCATAACATTATATTTAGTTGGTCGGGGCCTTAAAAAATCCGCTAAAAGTGGTTAAACTGTATTAAATATCCAAATTTAGAAAATACAAAATATAATAAAACAGGAGAAAATGGTTGGGGGTGCGGTCAGAGAACACAAAAAAGTAAAATAACTTATTTATTAGTACCGAAGTTTCGGCCAAAATGTCTAGCCTTCATCAGGGCTTGGAACAAAAAACAAGATAACAACCAATGGATAAAAGGACATTTAGAATGATTAGAAAATAAGAAAATAGCTAACATTGTGGATACATAAATTTTCATTTTGTACATATATTTACTGACTACTCACCTCCAAATATTTCTAATATAATTCCAAAGAAATGGACTCATCAAACCTCAGCTAAGTATCTCAAGTACCAACGGTCGAAAAAAGTTGTAACTAGTCTGATTTATGTTACAAATACGTAATACAAAAATTATATATATCTTCCATTCCTGACAATCCTCCGAGGCGCCTGAAAAGAAGAATGCTACGAGCCCAGCTAATGTAAAATGTCATTAGAGTGCTACCAATTAGTTTCTCTA
>NW_027114557.1:120067-128557 GCF_000696795.3 Halyomorpha halys
TATATATATCATTAATTGTTCTTTTACTTACTGAATTTTAATATTACCCATCTCATATAGCCTTTATCTTCTTATAACACTTGAACTATTCATGTCTGTTAACACTGTATAAATGTATAATGTATAATGTTAGTTACTTTCCTGAATTCCCTATATATCCTTTTATTCATCGGTTTTTATCTTGTTTTTTTTTCTTAGCCATGATGGAGGATAGAGATTCTGACCGAAACGTTGGCACTATTAAATACGTTTTTTAACTGATTCGTGTTCTTCACTAACCGCTCCCCAAATCATCTTCTCCCCGTATGCATTATCCATGGTCAACTATCTTCTCATCGTCAAAAATATTATTTAAAATAAAATATTTAATTATCAAATTTATAATGGTAACTAAGTTTATCTTTTTCTTCAATGCTAGTCTTTGACAGAAGCAGAGAAAGAGAAATTCACTATTAATGAACATTATCGATTTCGGATAAAAACGATTAATTATTTTATAAACGTCTATTTATAGGAAATAGTTTTAGGTTAAAGCATGTCACGCTAAAGATTTTATGAATAAGAAATAGATGAGTCATTTATTTGGTAAGAAACAATATTTACAAACCTAGGCACTATACAATCAAAGAAATACCATGAAACATATATATACCTTTTTTTTATTCATGCTAAAATCAACCAAGTTTTCCTTCAGGCAACCAATCTATAATTCCTTATTCTCCTATAATTTTTTGAACTTCCGAATATCAATATATAAAAAACATAAAGAAAAAATAAATTGTTTCCTTCAATTGTTTTCGTTCATTATAGTTTTCAATTAAATCATTAAATATTTCTTTTTACAACTCCTGCATTTTTACCAAAATTAATATTAAAAAAAAAATAAATTGTCAAATTTTTTGTTGAAATGTTTTAAATTGAAATTTATATAAAATGCTTTATAAATATGATATGCTTTATTAGATTCTGTACATAAAATAAAAATTTATACTAATGTCACGTACTACTAATGCACATTTGTGGAGTTTTATTTTATTTTTTATTACGTTGAAGAGTGAGGTCTGTTGAAATTGAAATGATTTAAATATATATATAAGGTGTAAAGGTATGTATCATTTATTACAAAATATATATTTATTAATAAATAAATAACTGACAAAAACATTTTCATAAATATAAAGTGACATACAAAATATTTTCATGAGCAAACATAAACTGGAGCCACGAGAAATTAATACTTGGTTTTGTTTTGTTTTTTATTCTCAATTACAGGTGTTTTCAGTTTGTCTTTTTCAGTTTTTATAGGAAGCTTATTGAAATTACAATACTGATACAAAAATAAAAAAATATATTCCTAAATAAATAAGAAAAAAAGAAGATAGTAACAGTTATTCCCTACAAAGTACTACTCTCCTGACCCTTTACGATTTTTTTTTTTTCTTAGAGTGTCGTACATCGTCCAATACTCGTTGATTATTTGACAAAAAATTATTCTAAATCTTTTTACAATTACATTTTGTTTCGTGTTACTTTTTTCATTTAGAAAACGAAAGTTTCACTTCTTGAATCTTAATAGGTTAAATATTTTTCTTTGAAACTTTTTCACGCAACAACGTTTTCGTAATACATCTTCGTGTTGTTTTAAAACGTTGAGAACATTAACACGCCACAGCCTGCTAGAGCCCAAAGTAGGAAGCAGTCAATAATATTGGTACACCAATGTGCCAAGTTCACTATTCCGTGTTCTCTACACATGCACAGCGGGAATGGATACAGCTGTTTGCATGCCTAATGTGTATTGATTCCTCAGAGATATCGGGTTCAAATCGGCCTGTAAACAACTTCCGAAACAAACCACCCTCGTCTCTCGAATGAAATATTTCTCAAACAACGCTCATCTCTCGAATGAACATCTCATACATTTATGAATTTTTTTAAAAATTATTGATCAACAATTTTATATATTTAAATCCAATTGGATGCAATCTAACTTTTATTTTTTATTTTGTTAGTTTTCATAAAAAATGTATACTACTGAAATATTAAAATCATTCCAAAGGCACTGACTGTAATAGTTTGTGCTGCATTACAATATTAAGTCACGGTTTGAATTCTTAAAAAAAATCCTAAGAAATCTAAAAAAAAAAAGACATTATTAGGTCAGCTCAAATTTAATGCTCACTTCATTAAAAAATTATGAGTGGTACAATTATAGACCTATACAAATTTTTAATTAATTATCGCGCACTTAACTCTCGAATTTCTAATGGAAAGAAGTATTTTTAATGAAGGAATATCTTAGAAAAACTGATTTTAAAACGATTATTGAAGAATGATGCCAAAAATGGAGGATTAAAATAAATCACATTTACCCATTGCCGTAAACCCACGACCTCACAGTATCCCCATTTATTCCTGTCGATTCCTACTATTACAACATTTACTAGACAAATTATCTAAACTTCCAATTTATTACAAAAGACTGATCTATATGACTATAATAAGTCCTAATCTGGATTTAGGGATTTAAGCTTTGGGCTCCACCCGGAACCCAATCCTTACAGTCCAAAGCCTTTCGTTACATCCTTAGTGTTCCTCTCTTGGTCACAATGTGTCAATCAAGTCATCCATCCAATGTCCCATATGTTGCCGATTTGGCCAGAACTAGATATCAATCCTTCAATGATAAATTTCCCAACCTCCCAAAGCCACTTGTTTCTAACGTGCCTTCTTCTTCATTATGTGATAATCCTCCTAAACATCTGAAAAGAAGATGGCCTCGAGATCTTCTCTTCTAGAAATGTTATTTTAAAGTTATTTAAATCGGTAGATTTTCCGCATGTTTTTATCAAGTCATTTTATCACTAACAACAAAATTATTTGTTATATATATTTTTATACAGTTGTAAATAACAAAAAATAAATTATTAAAAAGAAAAAAAACGATTTTATATTAGTTAATTTTTTTATCTGACACTTTTTGAAAGCGAATATCACCAAATACCAGAAACAATTTTTTTATGCGTTGGAATGATGTAAATGCACATCCGCTAAACAAATTCAATATTAGACGGCAATGTGAGATCAGACCATCATTCATAGTCACAGCAGTAGATCAGTTTACCAAAAACAAACAAATAGATACATTTTACGAGAGTAAGACTAACACATAGATTCAAAGGAAAATATAATAAAAAGCCGGTTACAAGAAGCACTTGAATGGATAAATAAGTTTAAAAAAATAAAATAAAAAAATAATAGTATTAATAAATATTAGAGTGCTACCAATGGGTAGTTTCTATACACTCCTGCATCTTATCGTTATGATCTTACATCAATTTTACTGGATATATTTTTATGTAAATACAGTTGTAAATATCATTAAATAACTTTTTAAAAAAATTTTAAATATGCTTCTCTCTAAGAAGTAATTGCTTAGCTTAGTATAGTGGTTACGGATAAAATTATGAATGAACAGGTTTAGAGATGGGTACGTGCAGAAATCAGACTGAGGATGGGGATACATGAAAGGATGTAAAAATTCAGGATACCGGTTTGGAGATTTATAGAAAGGAGAGAAATGTCCAATAATGTGTGACCGCACTCTCTAACCACTCAAACACCCTAGTTTCTAACCTTGCATCCTCTTCCATTCCTGACAATCCTCCGAGGCGCCTGAAAAGAAGATGGCACGAGACCAGCTAATGTAAAATGTCATTAGAGTGCTACCAATGGGTAGTTTCTCTACACGCCTGTAACACTCCAATTTAACTTAGTTCAGATTTACTAAATGTATTATAATGTACAGTTGTAAATAGCAATAAATAAAAATTAAAAAAAATAAAATATGTGTGAGTAGTAGTAACAAAGGGTTGTGGAGTATTTCTAGAAAAGGCAGTTTGTGACTCCATGATTATTGGCTCAAGTTACATATAAAATTTTAAGACAAGGGAATTATTTGATAGTTCAAGTTTGATACTCACATTTAAGTGGTCCTTAAATTAGAAAGGTTAATATATCCACATCACAAAAAAAAAAATAAATAAATAAAAACATTTACTAAAACTAAGACGTACTGGGCTTTATTTCCAAATTCGCAAAACATGAAAAAAGAGGGGGGTGTCAATCGAGTCTTGAACAGGCCTTGCATAGGCCTTTAGAATGCTTACCATTGAGTTCGTTCAGGGATCATATTTAACAGTCTGCGTATTAAGTTTTATCAAGTAATTCAGTTTTAAATTAAAATTAATAAATCATATAAAAAAATTAGTACTACTCATAAAATTGTGGTTCAATCAATTCCTAGCCGGTTCCCAGTATTAAAAAAAATTTTACTTATAATCTTAAAATTCTTTCTTGAGACTGGCAATTTTTTACTAAATAATTCAAAAACTATCCAAATTATAGTCTCAAAACATTTATTTCATTTACACGTCCAACGTTTCGGCCAATTCGGCCATCTTCAGGGACAATCTACTTAATTTACTATGAGACATATCATTTACTTTTACCACTATTTATACACTTTTATTACAACCTCACACAAGAAATACATTAAAAATCACAGTCAAATTATTTCTCTTTTACCACTATTTATACACTTTTATTACAACCTCACTTGAATAAATGAAATAAATGTTTTGAGACTATAATTTGGATAGTTTTTGAATTATTTAGTAAAAAATTTTACAATATTCCTTAATATGAGTATTTTTTCAATAAATGTATTTTAAAGATAAATTAATAGTTTATCTGTATTATGTTATCCACGAAATCCCATAAAAGCATAAATTATGGGGCGGGAGGGGAAAGGAAGGTTCCCTCCAATTATTATTGGTATTATGACGTATCCTTAAGAGGTTGTGATAAAACCATAACATAAACCAATACTCCATAAAAGTGAACGTTTCAAGAGTAAGATAAAAGACAAAAAGAAAGTTGCTGGTCCGATTCTCAATTATGACCAATTTTACAGCATTGCTCCATATAAAAAAATTATTTTTTCATAACAGAAATTCTAACAAATCCCATCAAATCACCTTTACCCTTCGTCGTAATGTTGCTCTTACCCCTGTAGAATAGATCTGCTACCTTGGACTACAGCTGGACGAACGACTAACTTGGAATCTTCACACAAGACTGAAAAGACAGGAAGCTGCATGTCGATTCCGACTATCACAGCACATATAAGCAAACGGTCTAAACTTCCAACACACTACAAAAGACAGATCTAAATGACTGTAATAAGGCCAATCTGGACATACGAAGTTGAGCTTTAGGTCTCCATTAAACATTCGAATTTCTCTCGTATCCCACCCTTACAGTCCAAAATCCTTCAGAGAATCCTCAATGATCTATACTTTGTTACAAATAAAATCATCCATAAAGACCATATGTAACCGATCTAGCCCGAATCAAATATCAATCCTTCCATAATAATCTCCCTAATCACCTAAACTCGCTAGTTGCTAACCTTGCTTCCTCTTCCATTCCTGACAGTCCTCCGAGGCACCTGAAAAGAAGATGGTCTCGAGACCTTCTAATATAGAAATATATTTAAGTCCTCTCAATAGCTGGTTTCTCTATATACCTGTATTACACCATTATGATCCAACATAAAATGTACTAGATATATTTTTTATGTAAATGCATTGTATTTTATGCAGTTGTAAATATCAATAAATAAGTAAAAATAAAAAAATGTGTAAATAAAAATGACGGACCTCACTCTTCAACGTATCATATATAACAACAGATTATGAATTGGGAAATATGATTATGAATGACTGGAGAGACATTGACCGATCCTGATGTTGCTCCTACACAGGTCACAACATCGGGAGCGAGGCGGTGACCGGAACGGAGCCGGAGCCCAAGGTGGTGCCCAGGGTGGGGGCCGTGGTCCCCAGGCCAGTAGGGGCCCCCCTCCTGGACCTAGAGCCACCACAGGCCATCCCCCAGCCCATCCTGCCCCAGCAGTCTGCCAGCCCGGTTAGTCCTCTTCCAGTAAGTAACCCAATCCAGCAATATCTACATATTATTTTTTTTTATTTGCTCAAATACCAGGCGACAAATGATATTTCCAGGCTGGAATGAGGAATTCTGTGACATAATCCTCAAATCCTGGAGATCACATCTGTCCTCTTTTCATAAATATTGCTATATCTTTAATAAGGTGGAAAACATACTAGCAAAAAAATATTTATTTTATTAAAAAAATTATCCTTTAAAAGGAAAAACCATACAGATACAGTTTCCACTATTTTAAAAAATATTTTAATAAACCTAAGTCAAATATGATTTGCAACAGAGACTTTACAGCCATTTCTGCACTCGGATATCACCAAAAAAATTAATTGAGTATTACGCGATAAATGTCGAATTTCATTTATTATTTCTGGAAAACAGTGCTACTATTTCCACAAATATTTTCGGATTCACATATTTCACTTATATTGAGAAATGTTAGAAGAATGAGCATAAAAAAAAAAAAAACTTTATATACAAATCAAACCAAGAATATCAATATGATATATTGCCTAAGTATATGTTTATAAAGTATCAATTTTCAATTAATAATTAATTTTAATAAATCAGATTTGTATTTATTTATACTACGAAATATAACAAATATGTTCTGGCAAGATTCCAACATTCATTGTTCCTTACTAAAATAACTTATAAAAATATTAAACATAAAATGAAATATTTATGATTTCAATTATGCGAGCGTTTTGGAGGTTGCAACGGCTTAGAAGCTAAAACTATACATATAATTCTTACAATGATTTCTGATGATTTAATTTAAATAATACAGCTTAAATACAACTAAAAATACAAAACCAAATGTGAACTAAAAACTGAAATAGAGATAATTTACAAAAAAAAATCATTTTAACTTTTTTTTATAATTTAAAAAAACAAAGTTTCAGAAAATGGAACTTTTTTACTTTCTTCAAACATTGCACAATATGTAAATTCTCTATGAAAAACATTTCAGGAATAATAATTGGGAAAAAAGTATTACATCACTAAAATAAGTTGACCTTATATTCATTGTTTGCTCCTGTGAATGTCTTTAATTAGGAAATAAAGACTAAATTATTGGACTCCAGGAATCTAAATTCTGTCTTCAAGGTTTTATGGATTTGCATAAAAGAAACAATCCTTTTTAATCAAAGCTCTCAGTTAAAAAAACCGATTTTCTAAAACCATCATAAAAATATAGAAAATAAGGACCTTAATTCAGTATTTCTTTTGAATTTGTATTTTGTATAATGAACCTTTGGTGACGACCTAGAAAAAAAATTAGGATTTTTTTATCGAAGATAAGTAAAATCAAAAGATTAAATAATAAAATAAATCGTGCTGTCCACGTATTTTTTCAGAGATTATTAGACCGAATTTTTTTTTATTTTTTGACAAAGGCACAAGCTCCTACCAATCAGAGCTTTCATAATCTCATATCTTGGCTATTTATAAAAATAGAGGAAAAATATTGGGTGTTTTAAAATAAACATTCCAAAAACCTAAATAAAATAATAATAAATATTGAATCCAAATAACTTTTTTTTAAATTTAAATATAAATATAGAAACAATAAATAATTGGGTCATAACTTACACCATTGTTCTAGTTCTCTATATGCTAATCTATGTGAATCCAAAAAAGTATATAATTAGATAAGTCGATAGATTAAAAAAATAAAAAATAAAAATCGAAAAATACAATATGAAACTGTGCATTTGGCACGGTTTGGAATATGTCCTTTTTAATTATGATGATTTTTATATTATAATTGTGGAACCACAGGTGAAAGTATTTTTAGATATATTAAAACACATTCTAGATAAATTTTCAATAACAATTAGTTTTATGTTTGATTGAGAGTATGTTTTGCACCATATTATTGTTGGCTTATCCAGTCAATAAAACATTGAAATTATAATGATTATAATAAACTTTTGTTTTTTTTATTTAAATTATATATAAGAATAGCATGAAATACTACCCTTTTATGATACGAAAACCGGAAAACAATATGAAAATGGCTTGAAGTCAGTACATTTAATAATTTTGGTGATGGTTGTATTTCTAAGTTATTCATTTATATCAATACATAAATTATATTATTTATATTAGTCATTTTTATTTATCGAGGATTTTAACTGATAGTGAACACTAAAAGAAAATATAATTATAGTTATAGGTATTAAAGAGATAGAAAAAAATACGTAAGAGAGGGAGAGAGAAACGAAGAGGGTATAATGCGCAATTTATAAATGTTTTTTGTTTAAGTAGGATTTGATAATTATTTTTCATACATGGCTATGTTGTTTAAAAAAATCATCTTAACTCATCCTTGATATCTGGGATGATTTCTATGATGAATTTCAATGGTATAATTCATTCATTTATAACAGGGGTTGGCACATGGGTGATCTTGTGAGTCACTTTGGAAATGCATCATAACTCCGTGGGCCTTATATG
>NW_027114557.1:128607-131603 GCF_000696795.3 Halyomorpha halys
GCATATAAAATAATATATCCCTATATTAGATTTAAACCAACTATAGACCTTTTTTTTGGATTGAAAAATTGTTTTTTCTATTTTTGTTACATGCAAACAAAGATATTACTAAACCCTCAGAAATACTAAACGTAAAGAAATATATAGCACTAAAAACTAATTACATAATAAAAATAACATAAAAAAAAAATATATTTTTCGACTTAAGAGTGAAAGCTGTTACATTAAATGTACTATGATAAGCAATTAAATGTATACGTTCATAAGTTCGCAGTATATAGATAGTTTAATTATTCTGCGAGCTCAGTACTCTAAACTCATATATAAAACAAGCAATATCTGTCATATATTTCCAAGAATATTATTTTTAAATCAACTTTATTTTTTTCTAATAATTTCGACAGTTAATTTTTCAATATATGGATACACGTTTAATTGTCACCTATTTTGGCCATTATAAAATAAATATATTTTCTAAATGTGCAATGAATCTCGTGGTTCAGAAAAATGCTCAAGAAGTGGCTGGGGCCGGTTGGCCACCTAAACAAGTGAAATGAACATGAAGCTCATTAATCACATCAAATAAATAATTTATCAATTAAAACATATCTGGTAGGATTGACGATCGTTCGATAATCGTTACTATCGAAACATTTGAAGTCATAAGGATATCTAATCGATCATGGATAGTATTTCTGACATCAAATTTTTTTCCAAAAATTAGAATTTTTTGGTCCCGAAACCAGTAAGAGTTAAAAAATGAAATCATTAAACTAATAATTATTAAATTTTAATACAATAATTGATTAATTTAACCAAGGTGTGAAGATTATTAAATTCAAAAACTTAGAAAATGTTTTAGTTATTAAAATTTTTTACACGAAATACTACACTGAAATTCAACTTTGATTTTAGGAACTTGTTTCTTTTTTATTCTTAAGAACAAAGTAAAAAATTCTGCAATCTCTTCCAATGCAATGAGTAAGAATGTGCGTTATTTTTTAATAGATTTATTTTGAGATGTTTTTAGTTCAACATCTTATAATACCACAAGGCAATCAATGGGAGAGGATTCAGTAAAGTACATATAATACAATTCATGTATTCATTATGAAGTATTAGTTCTACTTTAATGAAGGGTACGAAAAAAAAAAGAATGTGTTTATAGTTGTCCGTAGATGGTCGAGGGGTATGTGCAGTAATGATACACAAATAAGTAAAACTTAATTTTTGTCTACGTTTCGACCTGGATTTCAGGGCTTTATCATGACTGAAACCAGACAACAACCTTAATTCAGAGAAAATAAAAATAAAATAATAAAAAATAAAAAAAAAAAAAATGGAAACATGTAACAATAAATTAAGTTGATAGTAGATGATACTAAAATAAGATAAAATATAATATTGAAGAGCTATGAATTATACGAAACAAATTATAAAAAAATCATTAAAAATGTGACAGTGATCATGTAAATAAAGAAATAAACATAATGTACTTGTACTGGTACTGGTATTTGGTGGGGGGAACAAGTCCGGCAAGTGGGCCTAGTGGTCCTTTTTGCCAACCCCTGCCGGCTACCTGAGTTGTCGCCGTGTACTAACCAAGATAGGAGTGTCAAGATTCATTCTTCGGAAAGCCGAAAAATGAATATTTCACTGCCGCCCCAGGTGGGAATCGAACCCACAACGTTCCGAACCGAGCGCACTGGGACCTGCGCCCCAACCTGCACGGCTATCACGTCCCTAAACATAATGTAAGGTGCAGGAGAAAATTTAAATAATGAGAAATTGAAATTTAAAAAATAAAATATGAAAGTAATGATTAAAAATATGTAAATAGTGAAAAATATAAATTAACACAGTGAAATGTGCAAAAGAAGTCCTAATGAAGGCCTGATATTTAGGTCGAAACGTATAAATAAGTTCAACTTATTTGTGTATCATTGCTGACCGCATCTTCTGTCCATAATATTCTTTTTTATTTTTCTTATTAATAATAAATAATAAACATAACCGGAGTTAGTAATATTTTTAAAAAAATGCTTTTTGGTATTAGTGAAAAAAAATATTAGTTTAGCTTAAAAAAATAAATAAATAAAAACGGAACTCCAGTAAAAGCTATCGACTAAGATAAGCAGGTATAAGAAGCTGGCTAAAAATCGACAGAAGTATTCTGAATAAGCCTCACAGAAGTTCTAACAATTGAAAAATTTTAATGGTAACCATTTCTTTTCATCTGAGAATAATAACATTACACAGAAAATCACCAAAATAAATTAAGTACTTCACATGATGTACTATTTTACTAACGCTTTGAAGTTTTGACTAATACTATTTTTAACTTCCTCCTTTAAGAGTTTCTTTAATCCAATCTGAAAAAAGTATGTAGTGTAATCAACTGCAAAAGGATACAGTGGAAAAACGATCAAAGGCATATTTTATACTTTTCGTGTTTTATTCAACTATAAAATTGAAAAAGCTTGCCTCTAGCTCTTCTACGGCATTGTATTCCTTTCTTTTTCAATACAAAGAATTCCTTCCAATTTAAAAATGGACTCTTTAAATGTTTTGGTGGAGGAACCATATCGATTTAAAAATTTTCAACAGCATAAATAACAGGGTGGCCAACTTTTCATTATATACATTATATTATCTACTTTTTATCTTAAAACCGTGTCGCGATTTATTTACATAGACGTAATCAAATGAGTGAGAAGGGTTGTGAAATACATACATGTATAAACATAACACTGTGTAAGGTACATTCCTGAAAGGTATGGGTAGATAAGAAACATATATGTTGTTGGGGCGAGGGGTGTTTCGTATGTGAAAACCGACCTCTTCCCCAGAGGGTAATGTTCGCTGGTTCGAGATAAAATAAACAAAAAAATAACGGAGGACCTGAAATAAATATCACATAAAAAAAAATAATTGAGAAAATGAAATAATAAAAAAAATAACTTTCCAAGTGATACAAAAATTTAATTAATTAAAAT
>NW_027114557.1:133043-133843 GCF_000696795.3 Halyomorpha halys
ATATGCGCATATCACGACAATATCACACATCTAGAGTTGGTTGACCAGGATGACCGCTGGCGAGCTGGTGAGAGAGAGGTTACCGGGCAACCCGACGACTCCAAAAAACTGTAGACTGAACAGTGGTGACTGCCGGTGAGAGGGTAAAAAATGTTCCAAAAGCTCCAACTAACAAGAGTCCACAAACACAATGGCGGTGGAGCGTCCCAGAAGCAATGCGTCACTTGTCTACGACGTGCCAATGCCAACTAACATCGCTCCAGTGCTATCTAAATCTTCACAGCCAACTGCCTCATCCGCGATTATATAGGAACTGGCGCCACTGCCTTCGGTATTGCTCCGCACGTGTCACACCTCCGCAATTTATTTATAAACACTGAACGTCCTTATATCCCTTATTTTTATTTACAAAATTAAAATTACTTATAGTTAACAAAAATAAATGAATAAACATAACCTTACAACTAACAAAATTAAAAGTCACTTGGAAAGTTGTCAAAACAAAATTAACCTAAATAGAAACCGAAAGTTTGTGCTTTAACATATGTTCAATAATATTTTTTAATTTTTTAAATCACTTATTAAGTTTTCGAGATATAGGCGCATGAAGACTTTTTATTGCAGTATTCCTAACATGCGTTACCTAAAATTTTTACTTACTTGAAATGAAATTTAATTTTTTATAAACTTCAATATATAAGTTGTTGTACAATTTTTTTTCGTAAATATGAAAAAGTTGTTATAAAAATGCACAGTAAGGCTGTTACTTTGATTTCAATATTTCACTTTCGAGTTTTTTT
>NW_027114557.1:134033-140335 GCF_000696795.3 Halyomorpha halys
TAAATTAAAAACAAAGGCACTTTTCAAAGCATTTTGCAATTATTATTCTTCTAAAAACATTTTAAAATAAAAGTAAACCAAAAAAGAAAAAAAAGTAAAAGAAAACAATTTTTTGGAAGAATATACAGCCATATCTTAATATCTTAAGGGTTCATAAAGATGAAATTTAATACGAAACTATCTATATTTAACAATTTATTTTATTTCGTTTAATTGAATCTTATATATACATATAATTTTTGTTTTTTGAGCATGTACTTCTAAATGTTGAAGGACACAATAGTACATGAAAAAAATAATACCTCTTTTACTATTATCAGTATATTGCATAAATAAACATGTTTTGTTTTTTTTATTTTGGTTTTTGAGATTTTTAATCTAAAAAATTTGTCATTTTTTTATTCTCTCGTACTTGAAACATTTTGTAGAGGTATTTATTTTACTTTTAACCAACTACTGAAACTATATTCTCTCCCCCTCTCTTTGATTTTGTGTTTTGATTTTTTTTTTGTTTTTTTTTACTATATTTTGGCTCAATATGTTTTTTTTTTCTATTTCCCTCTGCCTCTGTTTCTCTCTCTCTCTCTCTATCTCCATAGGGCAATGATAGCAGGAACGAATCCAACATCCTCTCAAAATTAGAAGAATTACCAAGCGAGTTCGAGTGTTGCTTTTGTAACACGAAGGTAGTACTTACCTTATCTGACTCTAATAGCTAGTTATATCGGGAACAAGGATTGGTCCAATAAATGGAATGGAATATTTATTATTATTAAAGTGTAATTATATGTAAATAAATCTAAGCTAATTATTTTATTTAATTTTTAAACACTGATGCACACCATATAAACACTTGTTTCAAAATCCAATACATTTGGAGAATTGTTCTAGTATTAGAAACCACTAGTTATTTTTATTTATTAAATATTTCATAGAAAAATCAAAAACAACCATCAAAAAGCAATATACGAATAGTCCGTGGTATTCATAATATTCCAACACAGCTCAACAAACAGGGTTGCCCAGAACTGTCCGAAGATGGGATGAAAATGAGCCAACAAGTGACTGAAAAAAATTTATTATATATGAGCCCAATTACAAGAAAGGAGATGTCTTTCAGTTTAATAATTAAAGTAGTATATTCCTTCTATCCAGTGCCTATACAATCTCGAGAAGTCGTTATTTCCCTTGGTTTATAAGTCAAATACAACTCGAACTGCAAGTGGAATCGATAAATTTCATCAAAAAACGGTTTATAACGTATGCGATCCAACCTCATCACGAAGACCGAAGCCCAGGGAAATTCTAGAAATCCTGCTAAAAACTCAAATTTAATTTTTTCTCAAATAATTATTTCAGTATTATTCGATTATTTATTTTATTAATTCTATAAACATTATTTTTGTTTTGTTTTTCTCTTTCATTCTTTAATTAAAAGGCTATTTTTTATTTTTATTTATTTAGTTTTTATGATTTATATCTATTATTTATAGTTGTTCGTTGTTTGGGGAGTGTCTTTTGAAAGAGGCTATATCCCTTTCTTCCCCTCTCCCCTCCCATATTTACCCTGCTTCTAAAGAGTGCTCACCGAATTGGTACACATCAAAGTGACTCAACAATCTGTTTTAGAATAATGAGGAAGAAGCATGTATGAGGCATACCAAGCGATTTACTAGCCTCGTAATGATTTGTGTCTATAAATGGAACATACGTTGGGCTATTAAGATATTTTTTTATTACCCTCCTCTGCCCTCTTCTCCACCCCTCCTCCTCTAACGTGGTCATTTTTGACACACGGAGAGTTATCCTACAGGCAACCAACCTATTCTACAACCAGAGTGGACAAGTCAAGTTTTCAACTCCCCATTGCTTATAGACAGACCTGTGAAACGACAGGCAAAATTAATAAATCCAAAAAGTATTAAGTTTTCGAAATCTCTACAGTAAAGCTACTACAATGCATCGGGAAATCAACAGGCATTTAGTAACATATGACAGCTAAATGTAAATATCTGAAAGAATGCACCTTCGCATGAAATGTGAACCAAAATTAGAATCAGTACTGAATTAGAACAGTAGTGAACTTGGAAAAATCTGGAGTTCATGGAGTTATATGGTCAACCAGCTATGGTGGGATTTATTAAGATAGCCAATACTCAATAGGGAAAAGTTGGCAGAGGATCGACTGCCAAGAAGGATGCCGTAACAATTTCTGGGAGGAATACGAACCACAGGCAGATGGTCTTAACGGCTGGATGACCTGAGATCCCGTGGGAAAAAAGTCAGTTATTTCTCCAAAATTTTGTAATGAAATTTACTTATAATTACTATTAAAAATTAATGAGTCAACCAATTATAGTAAGGAGGAATACAAAATGGTAGCTGTTTAAAAAACCTTTTTTTCATTCGTAACTCTCTATCATTAAACTAAGTTCAATACTAGAAAACCAAAAAGAACATCATTTAAAGTAGAGTAAATTTGCTAAAATATGAGTCCTAGTAGAGTTGTTTAAACTCAATAGTTCTCGAGATAGAGTTTTTTAAAAAGCAACATTTCATGAAATATATACTGAAAAATCAGTAGTTGGTGAATTTATTGTGAGGAATCTTTATCCTTGGAACCATGAGACCTAGAGATGTCTATTAGCACTTAAAGTTAAGATAGATTAATTTTTTATAAAGTAGTTTATGCCATTTATCATCCTAGGAGGAGTAGTTTTAATGATATTTGCTAAAATAAATTAACGATGATTATATGATAATTTCTGGAAGATTATTGATTGACCGTGTGTAAAGATGAAAGGAATATGGTCCGGGTGCGGTCAAAAAAACTTAATTAGTAGAAATATACTATTTTAATGAGCCAACGTTTCGCCCCACGTTGTAGGGCTTCTTCAGGGCTAAAAAAAGATACAAACACATAGTTACTTAAGGAAAACAAAAATACAAGTGTAAAATAACAGGGGTATAAAATGTAAAAAAGTAAGATATAATAAGAAAAATTAAAGGTAGTAAATAGTAAATGTAAAGGGTAATGGAAGGAGTGGGGACGGCAGTAGTGCCACAATAACGACCAACGGTCATTTTTGTTTTGACTGCCGTCAAAATAGGTATGCATTCTGTCTCATCATTTGATTTGTATTCTTTTTTCTTTTTACATCTCTTTATTTGTATTTTCTTTAATATTCATTTTGTTATCTATTTGTTACTATTACCCTTTACATTTACTATTTACTACCTTTAATTTTTCTTATTATATCTTACTTTTTTACATTTTATACCCCTGTTATTTTACACTTATGTTTTTGTTTTCCTTATGTAACTATGTGTTTGTATCTTTTTTTAGCCCTGAAGAAGCCCTGCAACGTGGGGCGAAACGTTAGCTCATTAAAATAGTATATTTCTACTAATTAAGTTTTTTTGACCGCACCCGGACCATATTCCTTTCATTATGATAATTTCTAGTTGTTCTGACAAAATTGTTGGTTTATGAAAATTATATCTCAGGAAGCATTAGACACACGGATGTCTGTCAGCAATCGAATTAAAGATAATTTAATGTACTACAACACTTATATTTGTCGAGGTAGTATTTTTTTATGATATTTGTTAATGAATGTGAATTTTCTATGTGAAATTTTGTCAGAACAACTATAAATCAATTTATTTTAGCAAATATTATGAAAAATAATACTTTATAGTACATCGAACTAGCTTTAATTTGAGTTATAATAGTTATAATGTACGCCTCTTGATTCTTGAGATATAGATTTCTCGTCAAAAATTCACTAACTATTGATTTTTCAGCACATAATTCGTAAAAGATGAACTGAAAAATCATGCTTTTAAAAAAACTGTACCATTGTGAACCATTGCACGTATAAAGCTTTGTTAGGGCTCATATTTTACTAAATTTCCTTCAAATGGTGTATTAGATTTCCTAATATTGTGGGTAGTTGTAACGATATGGAGCACTGAATGAAAAATATTTTTTTTAACGTTTTGAAACAGCCGCTTTATGCTTCCTTACTATGCTTGGTAGAAAAACCAATTTTGACTAATAATTATAGATACTTTTCATTGAAGTAAAAAAAATTGGGGTGAAATAAATGGTTTCTATTTTTTTTTTCCCACCTGCTCTTATATTAAGATGAAAACCTCTGTAAGTACTTTTCCAAGAGTTTTACGTCGATTACGAGACCTATCGGCCGTATTTAGCACTGTAATATCAATGAGCGTATTGACTTTAACACGATTTTCATGCATTGCATATTTACGACAGGTTATATGAAGATTTACAATAACAATGCATAAAACATCTTCAGTTGAATTATTGATAATATTGGTGCTTGACAAGGTTTATAAATAGTAGAAGTGATGTAACCTTAGTCGTCAGGTTGAAAAGGAAACCTTTCCCAGCGAAAGGATTGCTAGGGCTGGAAAGTTTCCTATTAATTGAAGGTTTCTTCTGTCGATTGGTCAGAAAATAAATTTTAAATTGTTTTCAAGTGTGTAATTTATTTTGGCGGGTATGCAAAAGTATTACATTATTGAGTAACTAATATTTAAAAAAAAATTAATTTATTTTAATATTGGTTTAAATTATTTTAACTAATCGTATTTTTCACTTAATTATGGTTTTCTAAATTTATTGATCACTGAAGTTGGAGGACCCATGAATTAGGTTCGGCCCATTAGCAACATGCAGAATTGGGCAAAATGGGCAAAATTAGCTATAACTTTTAACTATAGCTAATGTTTGCCCAACTCTCGGCGAATGGGGTAAAGATAGTACTGTATACAAATATTACTTGTAACAACGTAATACTTTTTTTTTTGTATTTCAATCATTGTAAGCACTCGTAGTCTTAACGTCTCATTTCTCAAAAATCAAGCACAAATAAAACATTTTTCTTTATAATAACAATAATATAAATATTTTTAGATAACTTATGAATTTAAAAAAGCATAAAATGACAAAATCAGGTGTATATAGCGAAAATTAAAACATTTAAAAATATTTTCCATTATTGGACCAATCCTGAGATAGTTAATTGCTGTGCATGGTTACTGCTTGGCTTTATTGATTGTTTTTCCATCACTTTATCTTGTACTAATTACTCAATAAAATTTTCTACATAACTCTATTTAATGTTTGGTTATTGTATCCTATTTAAGTTCGTTGCGTGCAGTGCTAGACAGATCTCTCTGCCTATGTTATACATTAATATATGTATATGTTATATATATTTTCAAAGAAGCTATCTATATGCGAATTTAAGAACTAACTGGGGTTGTTTCCATGGCAAAAATGACGCCTTTTGCATGAAATTATTTCATGTATCAATGGCTCTTATAAAACTTACAACTATTTGAAATTACATCATAAAACTTTCTTTTTCAGCAAAGAAAAGTAAAAAGTATACTCAATCATGCAAACTAAAATAGTAATAAGTTATCCGTTACAATCTTGATACTAGCGATATAGGCGTATTATTATTTATATGTTTAACCTAAATTATTTTGGGTTACCCATATTTCAATTAATTAATTAATAATTATAAATTCTAGATATAGAATAAAGGGTAGGTAAATTTTTAAAATTATGATAATATGAATCTATAATTTAAAAAATAAAATTCATAAACCAGTAAATCGACTATCCAGAAATAGATTTTTGCGGTGTGGGGTTTCGTGGATTCACTAATAATAAAGATATTTTCATTCATTTTAATTAAAGCTATAAGGTCATAGAAATTATTCACTAAACAAACAACAACCTCCTATAAAAAATATTATAATAAATATGTTTGGTTTCAAAGAAAAACATACAAAAGCTGAAAACAAAAGAAAGTATTATAAATCATCAACAGAAAACAGCAGGTTAAAGGTTAAAAATGAACAACAAAATAATCAATGGCCATGGGTGTAGGCAGAGGGGAGCAAGGGGGGCCGCACCCCCCCTCCTAGGTTTTTGGGACCCAATAAAAAAAAATAGTAAACTTATTTGACAGATGGTTTCTTTCTGGAAACATGCTATAATTAGAAAAGTAAAGACAGGGAAATATTGTGGCGACCGAAAAATCATTAGAGATAATTACAAAACTGCCTTATATTTTCATTGTGCGAGCCATTAGTAAATCTTGTTAACGTTTTAAATTCAGTAGTTTTATTTTCAATAATTTATTTTGATTATATTTAATAAAAAAATTAAAAAGTAATCATTGAATATTATGTTGTAGAAATAGATGGTAGGGGTATTTCTTGGAATGCGAAATTAGGCATCTTTCTTTTATCAAACG
>NW_027114557.1:140385-143415 GCF_000696795.3 Halyomorpha halys
CGACAGGAATAAGTGGGGTATTATTAAAAGATACTGTTAGGCAAAAGGTCATTGGTTTACGATGAAGGGTAAATGTGATTTGGTGGGATTTATTGGAATTAATTTTATATGTACTTATGTATTATATGTATGTGTAATATAAAGTAAAAGGCTGATGTCTGCTCCCCCCTCGGCGAAATCCTGCCTACGCCCTTGTCAATGGCTAATTCATAACTAAATATAAACTAAACTGAGGGTACTTATTTACATTCACTGCTCCAAAAAAGGCAGGAACAATTATTTCTTGACCAGACTGTACGTTGATAACCTATAGGTTGGTTTATAATATTAACCGCATTTCAATAGGGAATTTTTTTTCCCCCTTCACGCTTAGTTATTTCCCACTTTAGTTATAGTTTAAGTTATAATATTTTTCATAGGGAAATTTGTCGGCAGCAGTTCATACCACGTTTACTTCTTCTAACTCATAGATATTTAATACATCTTTAATGTTTACGACCGATATTATTCGCGGATTCATGTACTTTTTTCGACTATGAAACTCTATTGCCTAGCAGTCTTCAATATTTTAATATATATTGCATAATAAAAATATCAGATAAATATTATATTAATAGCATAATTGAACTACATATCCAGTAAATAGATACGATGCGTTCATTTTATAATTACTTAATAGATATTATACATTTTAATATTTTAATTTATTTTTTGAAAAATAACTTATATACATATTTTCTATATAGTGTATACATATATATTAGTGGGAACTGCTGTTTTGTGCTAAAATCTCGTAATTGTTTATCACTTCTGTAGTTCCTATGTTATTCAAGGTGCTGAATTCAATGGAATGCATTTATTTATTTTTTAAAATTTTGATAATGTTTTCAGGTGTAAAAAAATAACTCATAATTTTTCCATCACTAAAATCATTTTTCATTTGATTATTGTTCTCATCTTATCTTGGTTACACATTCGAAAAAAGCACGTCTTAACACTTCAATGAATTTTACACAAAAATTGACCCAATGTACACTTTTATGGGCATTATTCTCATCAAATACAGATGATGTAGTCATCAAAGGAAGAACCAAAACAGAAACGGTAGAAGAATTCAAGAGAGGAGAACAGAATTTAGAACTTATTATAAATAGTGAAAAGATGAAATATATGAAAACCTCTAAACAGACCGGGGAGAGAAGAGATATTGTGGATGTGGGGGAAGACATGTTTCACAGCTGCAGTACTTTCAAGTACTTGGGAGGAGTTGTGATGGAGAACAATAATTTAGAAGTAGAAATTAAGGGCAGAATGGTAGACGGAACCAGATGTTTCTTGCCCTGCAATGTCTTTCTAGGAAAGCAAGGCTTTTGTTGTACAAAACAATAATTAGGCCAGTGGTAATCTATGGAAGTGAGACATGGACTCTAACCAAGGAAAATAGAAGAGCTCTACTGATTTGGGAGAGAAGAGTCCTAAGAAAGATCTTTGGAGCCGTTACAGAGGAGCACAGGAGGAGAATCAGAAGCAATGACGAAATAAAGGAATTGTATGGAGAGTCTGATATCCTCTGTGCTATTAAGAAGAACAGGCTAAGATGGTTGGA
The DNA here is from genome assembly GCF_000696795.3 of Halyomorpha halys. Taxonomy (NCBI): domain Eukaryota; kingdom Metazoa; phylum Arthropoda; class Insecta; order Hemiptera; family Pentatomidae; genus Halyomorpha; species Halyomorpha halys. The sequence goes on from NW_027114557.1 coordinate 141,992, forward strand.
ACGAGTGGAAAGGATGGAGCGCTGCAGGCTACCTTAAAGGATGCTAAATGGTGCACCAGGAGGAAAAAGGAAAAGGGGCCGACCCAGACGTTGGTGGCTGGATGATTTGAGAGGAATAGAAGTTGAAAATTGGAGACCGGCTTGCATGGGAAAGAATGGTGGCAGAGGCCCATGTCCTACAAGAACTGTAGCGCCCAACAGTGAGTGTGTGAGTGAGTGAGTGAGTGAGTGAGTGTGTATTCTCATCAAAAATTCAATAAAGCTCACAATAAATAATGCATAAACGATATTTTTTTTTAACTTTTCTCCAATGCCAAAATTACGTCTGGAAGATTAGGTGTCTGATGGAAAAACCAATAACGATGAATTCGTGTGTAAGAAACTACACTCATCAACATGATTAGACACATTTTATTTGGATTAATTTTTTCATACTTCCCACCACTGTACGTCACAGCATTGTTTCAGGGAAGGGGAATATAAAATTAACTAGAAGGAAAAATTCCCTGTTGAATGAGTGGGTAATTTATATTTAAATGAATGTTAGGGAGTAGGTCACCTCCATCACTTTTAGGTTATCTTCGGAATATTGACATTCAGTCTAGTACTATGTATATTTTTACATACTAGATACATGAAAAATTTTACGAAGCTTGTGAACAATTAATAAGCAACTCATGTAATACATCTATAAACAAAACTAATAGACGTTATTAATATTAGATCATAATTTTTTTTTAATAATTTATTTATTGTTATTTACAACTATATAACATATATACAACAAGCAAAATAGGTGAGATAGTGACATGATACAAACAAGTGGAGAATCTACCCATTGATAGAACTCCAATAACATTTCTAGAGAAGATCCCGAGGCCATCTTCTTTTCAGACGCCTAGGACAATCATTAGGTAATGAAGAAGAAGTCAGATTAGAAAAAAGTGGATTCGGTTGGTTGGGAAGTTTTCCATGGAAGGAATGGTATCTGGTTCTGGCCAAATCGGCAACATATGGGACATTGAGGTCATGATGGATGACTTGATTTGTGACAAAGTAAGGAGCGTTTAGGATTTTACGAAGGAATTTGGACTGTAAGGATTGGATTCGGGAAGAATTTGATGGTTTAGTGGAGCTCCAAAGCTCAACTCCGATGTAGATCAGTCTTTTGTAATGGATTGGCAATTTAGTTAGACCGTTTGTCTAGTAAATGTTGTAATAGTCGAAATTGACGAGAAGTTTTCTGTCTTTTCAGTCTTGTATGAGGATTCCATGTTAGTGTTTGTCGAGATGTAGTCCTAAGTAACGGATCTGTTCGACAGGAATAAGTGGGGTATTATTAAAAGATACTGTTAGGCAAAAGGTCATTGGTTTACGATGAAGGGTAAATGTGATTTGGTGGGATTTATTGGAATTAATTTTAT
>NW_027114557.1:143465-154799 GCF_000696795.3 Halyomorpha halys
TGGGGTATTATTAAAAGATACTGTTAGGCAAAAGGTCATTGGTTTACGATGAAGGGTAAATGTGATTTGGTGGGATTTATTGGAATTAATTTTATTCCTCCAATTTTGGCACCATTCTTCGTGTAGGTTTGGAGGGTTTGGAATACAATGTAAGGATCATTGTACACTGACAATAGACATGTATCATCGGCATACGTGGTGAGGATAGTGTTAGGATGGGTTGGGATGTCAGCTGTGAAAACTGTATAAAGGATAGGACCAAGAATACTACCCTGAGGTACACCAGCAGACTGACGGAATAGGGATGAATAAGCCCAGTTGTAATTTACTTGAAATAATCTGTCGCAGAGATAAGAACGGAAAATGAGGAAGTGTGTAGGGGGTAGTGATTTACGGATCTTGTATAGCAGTCCTAGACTCGATCAAATGCCTGTTCTACATCAAGAAAGACTCCCGAGCAGTATATTCCGCGCTCCAAGGAAGACGAGACAACATCAATAGATCATAATTTAAACACAAATCAAAGCGAGGAAAAGAAAAGAACAAGCAAAGGGAAATGAGCGGGCAAAATGAAAGGGAACTCATTGTTATTGCATGGAGATACCTTCCAAAGAGGTTAAAGCTTAGTTGCTCTTATTTATACTTAATGATGGAAAAATTAAGATTATATTTTTACACCTAAAAATATTGTCAAAATTAAAAATAATAATGTATTAAGCACCCTGAATAATATAGAAATTCGTGAGAAATACGAATGATTTAGTGGTTTTTGGACAACATCGGCAGTTTCCCACCACTGTATGTCGCCGAGTTAATGACTACACTGTCGGATTCTCCCTTCCAGTTTCGAGTCCATCGACTAAATTCGAAGGATTTTTTACTTCGGACTAACAATTCGTACTCGTCTTTCTTGGTTAATGTCAATGTCTCAAAGTTACAAATTAGGCCTGGTTGAACTAACGTTTATATATAATAAATTTGGTACTTCAAACAAGAACTTACTCCTAAAATGCCTCCAAAGTCCACAAAAACACCTATTGGAAGCAGAAATTCTTTTAATTTTTGCTGTCTTGCCCACTTCCACATTTAAGGTAAATAAACTGAACCATTTTCTCAAATATACAATGGCCCCTGTCTGGACTTTCTCGCTTTTTGTTGCTTCCTATTCTTTATACATTTGGTTTCACTTTCATTGATCATAAGTCCCAGTCTTCTATGGAACCTTCAAGAGCGAGGAAAATATCTGATACGGCTCTGGGAGATGAACATAACCAAGGATCTATACCTTATAATTACTAGGCTATTGTAATTAAGAATCTTGGTAAATTTGTCATGCTTCCTTTCATATATTTTTATTTGCTTTGTGGAAAAAAATTGGTCTGGGAGCGACTCCAGGGCCTTGTTTCATAATAAAGTACAAACTAATACTATTAGTCTTGTCGATTTAACTTAATACAATTACACTGATTTGTACAATAGTAATTTGTAATAGTACTTTTTAACTCCTGTAATATCACTAATAGTCCTCCCTATTATGAAAAAAAAAGTATTAGTGTAATTACCACGTTGTTTCTGTATTTGTATTTTGAACTAATACTATTAGCTTTCATTATGAAACAGGGCCCAGGTTTTCTTTATGTGGAACTACAATAATCCATGGAAAAATAATACACACCAGACTTTCTCCTTTCTGGAATCAAGAGGCGTTAATCATTATCTGATTGGTATATGAGAGATTTCTGGATCTAACAAGACATGTATTCTACGTCCTATGATTTGATTATTAAATTTTAGTTATTTAATATTTATTTAATTATATTTAGTTGAGTCATAAACCCAGTCTTCAAATCCCTCATGTCCCTTCTTCACTTTCCATTATAACCACTGACCTTAATGGTTACAGAAACATGAATTTATCTATTCTGTTATTCTTATTTATACACCTCGCCCCATGATTTCTAAATCCATATGAGATTATTTCTCTAATATTCCTTAATTGTATTCCTTCATAGTAATAAAAGTTTCTCAATAGAGATTGAATTCATAACGAAGAATAACCAAGTATAAATCTCTTCGCGATAATTAAAAAATAAATTATATAATCCTTAAAATAGAAATATATTTGATTTTATAAAACATTGGTTGTGCAAGAAGATGATTTGGTCAATATCACGCATAACCACTAACTGTTTTTATCCAATTACGGGTATTCACCAGTATTCATGGGGACTCCCAAACCCACAGGGTTAACACGGCTGATTTAATAGAATAAATAATTATCTGGGTCGGGGAACTAATGCGTAGCCCAGCGCCTTACTCGCTGAGCAAACCCGTTCCAATTTTCAAGAAACCGTGCTACCTTTTGAAGTATGAAGAACTCCTCACTTTCCCTTCATTTTCGATCGAGGTGGGTTACAATAGATAAATTATAACATTAATTTATCGAGGTGGATAACAATTGATAAGGTATAACATTAATTGATTGAGGTGGGTAACAATAGCCAAAGTATAATACTAATTGATTGAGGTGGGTAACATTTGATAAGGTATAACACTAATTGATTGAGATGGGTAACAATAGCCAAAGTATAACACTAATTGATTGAGGTGGGTAACAATTGATAAGGTATAACATTAATTGATTGAGAACACTAATTGATTGAGGTGGGTAACAATTGATAAGGTATAACATTAATTGATTGAGGTGGGTAACAATGGATAAGGTATAACATTAATTGATTGGGATGGGTAACAATTGATAATGTATAACATTAATTGATTGAGGTGGGTAACAATTGATAAGGTGTAACAATAATTGATTGAGGTGGGTAACAATTGATAAGGTATAACAGTAATTGATTGAGATGGGTAACAATTGATAAGGTATAACAATAATTGATTGAGGTGGGTAACAATTGATAAGGTATAACATTAATGGATTGAGGTGGGTAACAATGGATAAGGTATAACACTAATTAATTGAGGTGGGTAACAATTGATAAGGTATAACATTAATTGATTGAGGTGGGTAACAATGGGCTAAATATAAAGGTATATTCCTATAAAATCGAACATATGAAAAAAAAAGATTCTCATGAGATAAAGTAATTTCATTCAAAAACAGTTAAATCACATTCTTTGCTACCTATAAGCAAATTTTGTATAAATAAATAAAATAATTGTTATTTAATTGTTTTTTGAAAAATCTCTTTGCCTTCTTGATAATCTTTAACAGTTAAATAAATTAAAAAAATATATATTTGAAAAAATCTTTTATCGTTATTTTAAGCATTATTTGAGGCAATACTAAAAAAGTAAGAAATATTTAGAGTATAAAATGGTCCGTGTTGCGATCAAAAAGGATCGAAAAGGATAATTAATTATTTAATGATAGACGACGTTTCAAAAAAACATTAGAGCTCTTCATCAGTCAGAAATTGGCACTGAGGGTCAGTTCTTGGCTACACTTCCAAGAGGCATAACTCCTGATGAAGATTCATCTTGATTATCGAAACGTTGGTTTTCAATAAATAGTTTTTTTTCTATTTTGAATTCCTTTCTGACAACTATTCGGACCATATTATCTATGAGGTCAATTGATAAACTTCAAATATTAAAATTTTTGCATAGTCTGTTGAGTCAGATTGGAGTGGGAATCATAAAGCCATGGACACGGTACAAATTCAAAAATGGGTAAATAGAGCTGAGAAATTTAAATGTGTCATAGAAATATTTCGGATTAATGCTAGGAGTTATTGCATGTTATTTGAGGTTTATAGTATGTTAATGGCATGACGTAGCTCGCACTTTGCAGGTAGGTGGTAGGCAGACTCACTAAAAACCACTCAGCATGAATCAAAAACCTCTTAGGTGAGTAGACATTTTTTATAATCTACTTATGTTGTGTTATTTTATTTCTTTCTTTTACTTTTCATATATGCTTTGCCTACTATGTTATATACATATCAACGTAATTTTATAATTGTTTCATGATGATGTTATCTTGAAATTTTGAACCAAAAGGGGCGAAAAATTGAGGGTTTAATTAGATGCACTCTCGTAGGAATAACGTACAGTAAAGGTTAGAAAAATTAAGCAACACGGAAAAATAATCAAAATTGGAATAAAAAAATAAATAAAAATCTTATAGTAAAAAAAATAAATGAAAGGCATGGGCATGTTTTAAATAATATGTCTTGAAGTAGACATAGAGCATCTCTTAGATTTTATAGACGGAATTTTAGAAGAGAATTTAGAAAATGTTCTTTTGAACTATTTAGTCACATAGATCAATGAGGCCTATCAGACAATTGTGTCAGGAATATTTTATGGCACAGTTTGATCGTCCTAAGTTAGTTTGCATCATATTGCTTATTCTAGAAAAAAATTACAAAAATTAGCCAAAAGTTATAACGCTTTTGTAAATAATAGCTTTTCTCATATTTAAAATTAAAACTAAAACCTATATATTTTTATTTACTTATATATAATACATCAAGAAATAAAACTAAACATAAATCTTCACAAATATCACCGCAGCTTTGACACGATTCGTTGATTTTGATTTTCTCTGTTTTAATTAATTTACAACACAAATACACGCTTTTCATATTTCTCAACAAAATGCCTGCAGTGCTTAGTTTTAAATATTTTGTTTTCGACAAATGGAAGCATCAAAATCATAGCAGGTGAAAAAGGGAGATTGAACAAATCAAGCTTATACTAAAATATGTTTTTTCTGAACATCTTCTATTTTATTAAGACAACAGGTAATAGTTATCCTTTATATATTTTTAATAATACAAAATTTTGATGCAAATGAAAATTATATATGAAATAATTAGAAAAATTGGTTTGTTCTGAACCAATATACCAAAGAACTTCCTTAGAATACAATAACGTTTGTAGCAATAAAACTCTTAAAAGTAATACTTCTTTAGCGATGTTACAAGAAAAAAAATTATAAAGGCGAATCTACATGTTTGCCGCTCGGAGGCTTGTGCGAATGCTCGGTAAACAAAGGCACCGTTTGAACGGACCATCCACATGTCAGTGTTTTTCAGAGAGCCAAGCATGGCGGACGTACAAGTGGTTTCAGTCATTGCTCTGGGATTATATTATTTTTATTACAAAAAAAAAGAAAATGAAAGGAGATAAAATGAAATTAAATATAAATAAATAAGATTAAATATAAAACTTATTATAAAAAGTAACTGCAAACACCTTCAACCTCCTAGCAGCTCTCAGTTGCAGCTAAACAAAGAACAATGGTGGAGATGCTACAAGAGCACTGTCACAAACCCCCTTGATCTCAAAAAACCGACTCTTGACGGGTCGGTAACGAGCTTAGGCCAACTTGTACCAGCCAAGCCAAACCATCCACCTGCTCGCGTATGCCTGAGTTCACCACGGCTTGGCCAACATGCAGATCTGCTTTAAGGGAGTAAATAAACTGATTTAGTGATGCGAGTTGAAAAGGAAGCGGTGGTGAGAGGGGAGGGCAACGCTGGTCTTTCTAGGAAGAAAGAAGTCAGGCATCCCCTCATTGGGAACGAGGAGTTTAACAATCCCGGCAGTGCCGCTACGATTGAATGATCTTAAGATTCAACTCTCCTATTACAACAAACATTTTACTGATAGAATTCACTCAGGAAATGGCTGTTATATTTTTATTATTATTATGGAAACAATATTTTTTGCCTTAAGCTATAAGAGGGGACGCTTGACAATTATTAATTCAATTTTAATACATTATTTCATTTTCTGAAGTTTCACTTCGGCCAGCATGTTCCAAGAATGCCACAATTGATTTTTTAAGAGAACCAAATTAGACTATACTACTGTCAATGTGCTAAAGTGTTATTTGCTAAATCAAGGCTAGCACGATCTAAATATAAGCGCTTTGGGTTCTTCTTTTACCAATCATGGCCTGCCTTCTGTTTCAGTTTAGGCTTTATTGTTGGACACTCCTATTAACATCAAGCTGAGCCCAAGGGCGTGGCCAATCCCCCCACTTTTTGGCTTCACTTTTGCTTTGAAGGAGAATAAGGTTATACCACTCCCGGCAGACCTTAATCCGTCAGAAGGTTATTCGATGTTTGAGGAAGTTTGCTGGTGGTTATTCGATATTTTTGAATACATCGAAATATTGGTCTTGGCTGTTCAGTAACGTTATTTTTCTTTGCTTCTTAATATGAGTTTTATTGTTAGGTGTTTCTAGGAATGCGCCACGTTGGTGTAGAGATTTTCCTTCCATTTGGTAGTTGTATATTAGTTTCGAATATGGTACCGGTTATATATACCTAAAGTTAAATGAATTTCTCGACTTTAAGATACTCAACAGATAAAGCTTTGAATACCCCTATAAGGTAACATGTTCAAGCATAGATAACCTGAAGATTCACTCAGCCTCACACTTTATTGCCAATGAAGGTTCAATCCATTGGATAAAAATATGTATACATAAATATCCTTAAATAAAATAAATATTTAAGTAAATTAAATCTACAACCTATGAAGGGTCAGGGGTGCAGTACTGTTACTAGACCAACGGTTGTGCAAGGAGGTGATTTGGTCAGAATCACGCTTCATGAGGCAGGGTGGACCCCGAAGGGCCCCACAGTTAAAAGAAAAGAATTATCTACGTATTCGGATCCTTGGTGCTAATAGTACAGAATTAATATTATAATAAATACTTATATTACAACAATTAAAAAGAAGAAAGAAGGTACATGTTCAATGTTGTTAGGACATTGTATTGCACTATTGGAAAGACCACAACGTAATATAGGCTAATTTATCATAATTAAATGACTCATCACAGAATAAATAAAATAATAATAATAAAATACATGATTATAATGATTTTCGTATTCAGGATAAAAAGCTACGAACAATGTGATGATAACAAAATCAATATTTCACACAGTCCACATTCTTTTTTTTACAAAATGTCAGAAATGATATATAAGGTGCTTCTTGGTAAATCAGTGGTAGGTTATTCGTCCTCGATAGATCATCACGTATGGAATATTCAATAATTCATTTTAATTTTTTTATATTCTTAAAACAGTATCGATTCCTAATGCCTATATATTCTATTCCAAGGAAAACAAAATAATGTAAAATACACAGGTGTATTCAAATATTTTTAAAGTGAAAACTAATATGAAGCAGAGGTAGTTTGTAATTATTTACATGGATATTTAATTCCATCTTCAATTACGTGTGCGAAATTGGACAATAATTACCATAAAATAACAGTCAATGGTCCAAAACATAAAAATGGAAGTATATATATAAATGATTGACCCCACTATTTCAAATTATGAAGAAGACGGCCAGGTGGTGGTCTGAAGAAAACAAAAAATAGTTAAGAACTCTTTATTTGCGACGTTTCGCTCCACTTTATAGAACTTCATCAGCTTCTGACAGCACCTCGACCATCTTCTTCATAATTTATAAAAAATAAAGAACAATCAAACTGTATATGGCCCAACCCTGGTTCATACGAATATAATTCGTATGTGATTTAAATTACAGTTAATTTATGTGGTAATTACTTAGAATCAAAAAAGAATTTGTAATTGTAAAGTAATTACATTCGAATTCAATATTTTTTTTCAGGGAATTTAATCACAATTCAAATAACACTAATTTATAATCTATTGTAATTTATAAATTTATGATTGATAAATTTATATAACTAATTTTTAAATCAAACACGAATTTAGAACAATAAAAAAATAGCCGTAACTTCAACACGACTCAACCAATCTACATTAAACGAGTTAGTGGATTAGGGTTTTATAAATAGACCTAATTAAATAAATTAGAACCGGAGATATAAAATTAAATGTTAACAAGTTTTTTATTATTTAAAAAAAGCGTTTTAACTTTAAAAGGGAATCAAGTATAAATTGTGTTAATAGAGGTTAAAAGGTCAGCTTTCTAACAGTCGTAGTAACAGAGGATTTGAATAAAAATCAGATGAGTCCTGAACGATTATGTGAACAATGGACACCGGAAGAAAAAAAAAAAAAACATTCTCCAAGTTAACTAAGTAGAAAATTTTCTAATTTTTGATATCTTTGAGTGTTTCAGGCGACGATAAAATTAAAATTTGACCAACTTTATTCGAAGCCTCATTGTGTTGTTATATATTTTGTATGAATATAATAATATATTTTTACTCATTCCATTAGTAATATTTTTTTCTTATTCTTTAGAAAAAGGACAAAGCGATTGGTATATAATAACCGTGGAAAAAATGTATACGTTGTGTGCTTTTCAAATATGTTCATATCTTTATTTGCCGGAGATTTAAGTAGTTAAAACTTCCTCATGACGACAGGGAACATGTTGAAAAACAATCAGCATGTAAATCGGTCCAGTATTTCAAAGCTTAGATTCATAACTCTAAAGAATCTTATACAACCAACAAATGTGATGTAAGATAAAAGTAATGTCATGAAGTTTAAGGTCATCCAATAATAGCTCTATATAATGATTGCAATTTTTTTTTTAATCATTTATTTATTGTTATTTACAACTGTATAACATATGTACAACAAGTAAATTTGCTGTAGGTGAGATAGTGACATGATACAAACATGTGGAGAATCTACCCATTGATAGAACTCCAGTAACATTTCTAGAGGAGAAGATCCCGAGGCCATCTTCTTTTCAGACGCCTAGGAGGATTATTAGGTAATGAAGGGGAAGCCAGGTTAGAAACAAATGGATTTGGGTGCTTGGGAAGTTTTCTATGGAAGGAATGGTATCTAGTTTTGGCCAAATCGGCAGCATACATTGAGGTCATGATGGATGACTTGATTTGTGACAAAGTAAGGAGCGTTAAGGATTTTACGAACGATTTTGGGCTGTAAGGATTGGATTCGGAAGGAATTTCATGGTTTAAAATTTCCAGCTCCTTTATAAACTTCGTCATGTGTCAGGTAAGTCTCGTGTTGATAGTCCTTCAATTAGAGGGTTTGAGTGAATAGTAAGTTTGTTGAGAAACCATTTATATAATGACTTAATGTTTGATTTTATGTACGAAGTTAGTAGGTCGTTTTGTAAGATGTTGTTACTTGTGTAGTGGGAAACGGTGTTTTCACAAGTTTTAGTACTTTTGATTAAAATTGTTAGTTTCAAGTTAGTTACTTTGGCATTTTAGTGCACCGTTAGCCCAAATCGGTCTGAGGAGGTAAGTATAAACCTTAGTTCTTCTAATAATGGTAGTTTTTATCCATGTATATAAAAATATATGCACCATGGTAGCAGTGTGGTAACACGGCTGTCTACCAATCCAAAGGTTGTGAGCTCGATCCCCGGCCCTCACCGGGATTTTTTTTAAACATATAATTTCACTATACTCACTCACAACCTCACACCGAACATTTGTGAGCTCCGTTAGCCAAAGACACTCACAAGAATAGACAGGGGAGTGACTTACGTAACCTTAAGAAAACCACGTCAAGAAACGCGTGATGTATTTTATAGTACATCGCGCGAGCCCTTTGACCTCAACGGTTTGTCGCGCCAGAAGAAGATCATCCGTGTTTGCAAATAAAGATGCTCACTATTCACTATAGTATCACATTTTTCACTCTGGTTCATTAACAATGACCGTGTTGCTTTTAATGTTATAAAAAATTAAACAGCACTAAATTCTTCTTTTTATGAGCACCATAACTTAAAGTTTGGTTAAACCGTAAACCATGGTAAACCAAAAAATGATATTTTTTTTTTCAAAGTCTTCTAATCCAAGACCAAGTTTCGTATATGACTCCTTTTGGATGAATTAAATGAGAAGCAAGAATGCGGTGGCACTCACTTCCAAAATAGAAACTGACTATTTCCCATCGATTAAGGCTGATTGATTAACTGGATGATTCAACATATGATGCACCGGCTAATATAAGACGAAGAACGTTTTTCGATGAATTGCAAGATGGAAAATCTTTTGCACCTTTAAACGTAAATATTTAGGGAATAAGAAGGCAAACTCGAGTTTCCTTCATCTCTTGTTTACATTCAACAAGATCAGTGATAAATTGGAGCCGCAAGTTCATTCAAAATATAGTCAAACCTATTAATTTCAAAGAAATAAATTATTTGTCACTTAAACTTAAATAAAAGAATACGTTCCTAAATGTAAATATTTATTAACTAAAACAAATGATCCACATTTTTTTTTATTTTTGCTTTAATATACTTTATTTATATAAAGAGCAAAAATAAAGAGTCTATGTCATACTTTGTACAATAACTATCTACAGACTATATACAACTCGGTCTCCTAGGGATTCCTTTGGCAACTCTGTTCGATTACTCTTAAGCTACTCTCTTGAATAAGAAATGAATCTTATCACTTTTTATTTATTATTCCCTACCTGGTCATTTCTGACCCATGGGGGGAGGTTCAACAGGTAACCCTAGTAGGACTGTCCGAAATAAATTTCAACTTCTTCAGACCTCGAATCGGCTCCGCGGATTCACCATGAACCTCAACTTTCTCGGCTACAAACGGCCTCAAATGACCCGACTGTTCAATGAATAAAAATAAGTAATCAAATAATGTCCTTGAATAAATTTATCTTCATACTTTATTGGCATCATGTCCTATTCCATCCCACGCTTCATGGCAGACATTTTTATTTGTATAATCCTTTTCAGTGGAATCCTGTTCCTGTTCAAGGGAGGATCTTGGTCATGGTCCGACGCTAGCTGACGTGTTAGATGGCATGTTGAGTAAAATCATGTTTCAACGCGACACGCCAGCATAGTATGAGTTTTTCTTTGAGGAAAAGTATATTGGTCTATTGGAAGATTATTGATTGACCGTGTGTATACATGAATGGAATATGGTCCGGGTGCGGTCAAAAAAGCGTAGAATTATACTATTTTATTGAGCCAACGTTTCGCCCCACGTTGCAGGGCTTCGTCAGGGCTAAAAAAGATACAAACACATAGTCACAAAAGGGAAAAAAAGAGAAAAAAAAAACATAAGTGTAAAATAATAGGGGTATAAAATGTAAAAAAAGTAAGATATAATAAGAAAAATTAAAGGTTGTAAATAGTAAATGAAAAGGGTAATAGTAACAGATAGATAAGAAAATCACTTTTGTGTGTTACTATAGGTATACAGGTATACATTCTGTCTCATCATTTGATTTGTATTTTTTTTTTCTTTTTACATCTCTTTATTTGTATTTTCTTTAATATTTCTTTTCTATTATCTATCTGTTACTATTACCCTTTTCATTTACTATTTACAACCTTTAATTTTTCTTATTATATCTTACTTTTTTACATTTTATACCCCTGTTA
>NW_027114557.1:155239-161426 GCF_000696795.3 Halyomorpha halys
ATCTTACTTTTTTACATTTTATACCCCTGTTATTTTACACTTATGTTTTTTCTCTTTTTTTTTTCCTTTTGTAACTATGTGTTTGTATCTTTTTTAGCCCTGACGAACCCCTGCCACGTGGGGCGAAACGTTGGCTCAATAAAATAGTATAATTCTACTATTTGAGTTTTTTTGACCGCACTCGGACCATATTCCATTCATATATTGGTCTATATTTCTGTTTCATTTCGTCTATTAGCTTATTGTAGCCCATGTTGCATGATAAGGCATTACATTATCATGTAACATGGGCTATATTATATTTCTTTTAACGATAGATTTCTACCTATCGATTTGTGTTTGTACATATGCAGGTGATTCAACCTTGCATAAAAAAAACCAAACAAGTATCGGTATCATTCGAAGTATCTAGCCATCACTAAATATGAATATTTAATAAATAGAACAATCTTAGATGTGAGAGTAAGGTTAAGAGTGGTATGTGGTTCTATGGTAGTCCATTGGTGCATTGATATTGGACATGATAAGGCGAAGGGGGTTGCCAGATTTGTGGATTTTGGGTAGTCCGTACTGTCGAGGAAGTAGAGAGTTGTATTAAATGAGGTTGGGACGGTCCCGAACTTAATGACTCCAAATTGTAGATAAAACTGGACTACCATAGAACCAGAAACCAAATTTAATAAGTAGATTTGAGTTTCAATTATCAAATATTATCTCATAGGCTTAGGATAGGTATACAAATCTTGAATTAATCCAACTAAACTTGTACAAGGTGATATCAATGACATACAGGCTTTAGGAGGTCTTGGTTTTAGTAGGGGTATTCATAATCTTTAAATTGATAAAAATGAATTTAATATGTTAAAATAAATCCTGACAAATCCCACTAGATCACCTTTACTCTCCGTCGTAAACCTCTGCCCTCCTGTCCTACAGTATCGTCTCTAAATACTCCATTAACGCCTGTTGAAAAGATTCGATACTTAGGACTCCATCTTGACAAGAGACTTACTTAGAATCCACACACAAGACTGAAACGACAAGAAACTGCTCGTAGATTTCGATTGCTACAACACTTACTTGACAAACGCTCTAAACTTCTCATTCACTACAAAAAATTAGTATACACTACCATAATCAGACCAATTTGGACATATGGAATTGAGCTCTGGGGCTCCACCAAACCATCAAATTCTTCTCGCATCCAATCGTTACAATCCTAAATCCTACATAAAATCCTTGATGCTCCTTATTACGTTACAAATAAACTCATTCACAAAGACCTTAACATCCCATTCGTTGCAGATTTGACCCAAAACAGATATGCGTCTTTTCATTCCAAACTCCTTAACCATCCTAACCCATTGATTCTTAATCTTTCATCCTTAACAATCCCTGATAATCCTCCGAGGCGTCTGAAAAGAAGATGGCCACGGGATCTTCTAATTTTAATTAATGTTTCAAGTACCACCAATGGGTGGTTCCTTTCCAAGATTTTCAAGTTTATATAAAACATACAACATATTTACCTATTGTATTATTTTGTACAGTTGTAAATTACATTATATAAATAATTTAAAAAAAATTAACATGTTAAAGCGTGTTAAATGGAAAAACTTATGTTAAATGGAGAAATAGTTCCTTCTTTTACCATGCTAAAACGATGTAACATGGCTGACAGTCTGTTACCAAGTAGGTTAAATGAAGAATGATGTCACAAAACAGACCAGCTGAGCTTATCACCGTTTTATTCTTGTCCTGTTTGGTTACTTACTCGTAGTTCGTGTTTTTTTTCTTTTGTCTTGTGTTTTGGACCTTTTAAAACATATAATCAGTAGCCAAACCTCTACACTTCTACTTTTCACTTATTTTAGGCATGTTGTAATACATTACTCTAATCAAAACTTAGAAGTAAACAATAACATTAAGTTTTGAAGAAAGGTTACTAAATAAGCTGCTAAGAAAATACGCTAGGAGCTCTTATGCACTTCCCATTTAACATGACTTTAAATAGAGCTGCTCAAAATGCTATACTTATAACATTTAACATAGTAAAACATTTTAAATTTAACACAATATCATGAATACCCCTAGTATAGACAGAGTAACTGGTAGACTTAACAATGACTTCTACATCACTAAGGACAGTTTTGGAATTAACAATAAGACTCACAAAACTATGAACAAAATAATTTATTTTTATTTCTTATACACCCGTATAATAATTAAAAGAAAGCTGTCAACTTATGTATTATAATAAATTTGCATCTAATTTTTAAATTAATTATTAATAAATAAAAAAGATATAATTATGAAATAGATCTTTATTGCACAAATATTTCAAAATGTTTTAGGGATTATATAGAGTTATGAACTTTTACTTTTTTTTTTTTTTTTTTACATTAACATTGTTTTATAGATATACGTTATTTTTATTATATTATTATCTAAGTAGAAAAAACAAGTTAGGGGAGAACCTTGGAGGTTGAGCTTAGGCAAGGAGGTTACTCTCTAGTAGGGAAATCGTTCCTCTTCTACATAACTTAAGACTGCTGTCTTGTCAAAGAGCCACCATCTTGAATTCACCCATTTAATCGCGTGGATTAATTCGCACGTTGATTGCTATATTAATAAACCATATAGGTATATTAACAATAAAACAACAAAACTATAAAAAAAAATTTCTTTATACAATATATAAAATTTGAAACTATTTTACTAACTTGCAATACAAATAAAAAAAAACTGTCACAAACCTGAGGTAAAAGGTTCTTTTCATAAGTCAATTACAACAATTAAAATCTATATTTCATTTTAATTTTGATGAATAATAAATTTTAAAATAATTTAACTTGTCTGAAAAAGAAAAGTAATCACCAAAATTGCAAAGATTTGGGAAATTTTGGATCCCTGTTTTAAAAATATTTTTGATCAACAGTCTTGACGTGTAAAGATGGTATACATTTCCACATAAATTAGGGCTTGCACACTGAAAAAGTCTTTCTTAAATTTTTTACCTGCCTAAACCCTTTCTTCCTAATTTTTATGTCGTAACATTACCTTGGTTTATTTTTTCTTTAAGTTATAATTTAACATTATTTTTAATTACTATAGCTTTATATTTATTTAATTTGTTATTCTTTTAGAAATTGAATATTTATAACAATCCTTTTTATATGGTTATTTAATTTTATAGTTGTTAATTATGCGTCAATTTATATTATTATTATTAGTAGATTGTTTTTAATGATTTAGATTTCACCATTAAAAAAAAATTCTTGTTGCGATAAATGATTTAAGAATGTTTAATATGTTTTGAGATAGGCTCTATTTGTATAGGATTAATGACTAGAAGCAAATATTTTATTAATAAATGAATAATTTAAAAACAGAGGCATAAAGTCTGTTCCAAGAACGACTTCTGACGGTCCGAAACTGTGTGGTGACTGCGTAGTACGTGTTTCTCCTCGAACAATCTTATTGGAACAGACCTATAATGTTATATTATGATTATTCATATTGCAGTATTTTAAACCCCAGAAATAATATAACAAAACTTCCTCATACCATCTATCTTTTGTGATTTCAATTCATTTATCCCATTCCTTGGAAAATGTTTATATATCTGGTATTTAAATGATATATATTCTAGATTTTCATTATATTTCTATTACACATTTTACACACATTTAATACAAATAAAAACTAAAATATTATAAATAAATATAAAAAGATGTTCAATCTCCTTTTATCTAGATATTTTGAATTTCAATCTGAATGTTACATTGATATATATTGTAAAGAGTGGATTAATTAATAGAAAACCAAGTTAAGAAAGACAGAGATGATTTTGATGCGGCCACAACTGTGTGAGTTGATGATCTTTTTGGAGGGATAGCCTCGTTGCCAGGACAACATGTTGCAGGACCACAAGGAGTATACGGACCCGGAGAATTTGATGCTCTTCCCGACTTCCGAATTCCGTAATCCCATCTGCCTCGAGATGAAGCTACTTTCCCGAGGGATCGATATGTCCAACGCTGTCATGGACCTCGGTAAGTTCAGATATATATTATATTAGTTAGTTATATCATTATATTAATTATCTTTATCATATGAGCCATTTAAATAAGTAAATATTGTATTGAGATATTAGGTCTCATATTTACCAACGCTCCAAATGAATACCCTACTGAAGATATCCTTTAAATGCATGCCTTAAGCACCCTTAAACGGAATTTTCGTTTCATAAACATTTATTTATACGATTTCCTCAACAACTACTGCTTTATTACCAAAGAAAAATATAAAAGAGAGTTTTTATAAAGAACAAATTGATATTATTTATATTAACGCATTATTTAATTCGGAGTCCTGGCCATGGAAAGTCCAGAAGCCACTTGGCGATTAGATTTCAAGCTGACAAGCTCGTTTTATGTTTTATTCTCTTTTTTTTCCCCTATCTTTATTTTAACCCCTACCCCTTCTTACCCCTGCCTTACCCACGTTATTATTTATCTTCACCATACATTATTATTGTTGATTTCAATTTTTTTTTTCTATTCATTTCTTTTGTTAAATTTTACTTATATTTTGCCTCTTTATTTAATATTAAGGATAGATATATTTTCTTTCTCTCAATTTTATTTTTCTTTCCATAATTTTAATTTTTAAATTATTAATAAACTAATATATTAATATTTCTTTGCATTATTTAACTTCATTTTTATTTTATTCCCTTAATTGTGTTATTCTACCTACTTATTCAATTACCTATGTATATATTTTTTTTCCACTTCTCTCATCACTTTATTTTATTAATTACATTCTGTACAATTATTTACTTTATGTCATTCTGTTTATATATTATTTTTTATTTTCTGTATTCATTGGTTGTTATCTTGTTCTGTTCTTAGCCCTGATGAAGGCTAGAAATTCTGGCCGAAACGGTGGCATGATTAAATAAGTTACATCAACTTATTTGTGTTTTATTTTGACCCCCCACCCAACCATCTTCTCGTCGTATAAGTCATCCAAGGTCAACTGGATTATGAAAAATTGAAAAATAATAGTATCTTATCTTACTTAAGATAATATCAATGTAGTATTTTCCGGGAAAAACACCCTTAAAATTCATACACTTTTATTCATAACAAATTGAATAACGTTTTGAACCTAAATTGTCAATTTTCAAATCCAATACATAAAATCATGCATTAAATACTGTCAACAATTTTATAAAACTTATATACATCACTTTATTATTATTACACTGACGATCGGGAATCTCTTCCCCACTTTGACCCAGTTAGCTCTTTTGTGAGTTACCCCTCTTTCCACTAAATATCCCAAATGAATCCTATGCTTCTTACGAAGCTCAATAATTCTTGTTAGTTTGTTCTAGAAATGTCTTCAGGTTCCATTCTACTGCAGTTCAAATACTGCAGTCTTCCGAAGGCAAGGGCTTCACATTCTGAGCTGTGCCTTTTCTTCATCTTCCATTATATTTGCTAAATCCCAACTTTTCAAAAAACATTTTAAATTATTATAATTAAAAACATCTATAACATTAATATCTTTGTAAAAAAAAAACATAATATTATTACATTACCACAGTTATGGTACCACTTTTTACTGTAGTACTGCGGAGCCAAAAGGATGGTGATACTACATAAACTGCTAATGGGCGGCTATTTGGGCGAACTCTAAAACTGATTTTTAAATTCGATGTCTCAAGTTACACAGTAATATACCGTAATGAAAAAAAAAAGTATTATATTTCAACCATTAAATGACAGGGATGCCTCTTATTCACATTTTTATCCTTAACAACCAACGGGCGTTGATGACCAGGCGGTTAAACGCCCTTTCAAAACAAACAAACGTTTTTATCCTGTTAAAAAAAATTAATAAAATATACATAATATAAGTTATATCAACCAAGTAAGGCCCATCAGGCCGATCTGGTATAAAAATAAAAAAAAAATAAAAAAAAAAACATAATGAATAATTAAAATGGGTTTAATTATTCCTACTTATATGTAAAATAAAATATTACACAGTGATCATATGATCATATATTTTTTTTTTTTAATTTTATTTTTATTTTTGTACCAGATCGGCCTGATGGGCCTTACATGGTTGATATAACTTATATTATATATATATATTTTTTTTTTTTTTTTTT
>NW_027114557.1:161831-163509 GCF_000696795.3 Halyomorpha halys
GCAACTGGGAGTGGAACTTCATGAACCGTTTTTTGATATAATCCTCTATTGACTCCATTTGTAATTCGCGATGCAATTGGCTATTTCTTATAAACCAAGAAGCATCAACTGCGATTCTTAGGGCTTTATTTTGAAAAGATTGTAGTTTTTTCTTTTTCGTGAAGGATGCCGCTCCCCAGACTTCACAGCCGTACATCAGCAGTGGCCTGAGAATTGTTTTAAATATAAGAAAAGTTGTTTCTGGTTTTAGTATGGAATTTCTGTTTAGGATAGGATATAGCATTGCTAACCTTGCATAAGTTTGAGTTACTTTGATGTTGATATGATGATTCCAGGTAAGGCGGCGGTCTAGGAGAATTCCCAGGTATCTTACTGTTTCACTGGCAGGATTCCATTTCACATTTTTACCTTTGAGGATTAGATCCGGTGGATCTGGTGGGCGTCGAAGAGTAAAATCTTTTGAGTTGCATTTATCAATGTTTAAGCTAATCATCCATTTAGTGAAATATTGTTCTAAATCATCAAGGTGACATTGCAAAGTGTTTCTAGCTATTATTATGTCATAATGTTGAGAGAACACAGCTGTATCGTCAGCAAACATAGCTATGGAGGTGTTTGTGGACTGGACGATGTCGTGAAGGTAAAAGTTGAACAAAATGGGAGAAAGGACTGAACCTTGTGGAGTACCGGCATTGATTTATATGATCATATGTGAAATAAAACATTGTGATCTCTAAAAACCTTTTTATACAATAAAGAAATAAATATATTATAATATAAAATTAATGCCTTGATTCTTAGCATATATTTAAATAAACACAACAAAGAGCATAAACATGCTCATTTGTAGTCTTTATGTCCATATCATCAGAGTAAAGAGCCTGCATATTTCTTCCAAGGCATATAGGCTGCTATATTACTAATGGGCATAGTTCACTTGAAATTCGACCACTTGTTGAATGCAAAAGTGAAATACGTCCGTCGTATCAACAAGTATTGATAGAACGATTTCTTCGGACATAAAGCATCTTTAACTATGATCTTGTATAAATCAAATACTTAGCATTGTTTTTCTATTACTATTTAACGTATAGAGAGATATTAACAAAAGTTATTGAGTTTAAACTCATAAACTTGATGAGGAAGCTAAGTAGAGATTTTCCTATTTCAAAATAACTTAAAACCTTAGAAATTCAGTGCCTCTTAATGATGGGGACATTTTTTTTTTTTATATTTATTTCTTGCTATTTACAACTGTACATTATAATACATTTAGTAAATCTGATCTAAGTTAAATTGGAGTGTTACAGGCGTGTAGAGAAACTACCCATTGGTAGCAATCTAATGACATTTTACATTAGCTGGTTTCGTGGCCATCTTCTTTTCAGGCGCCTCGGAGGATTGTCAGGAATGGAAGAGGATGCAATATTAGAAACTAGGGGGTTTGAGTGGTTAGAGTTTTTAATGGAAGGAGTGATATTTGGTTCGGACTAGATCGGTTACATAGGGAACATTAAGGTCTTTGTGTATGATTTTATTTGACAAAGTAAGGAGCTTTGAGGATTTTAAGAAGGATTTTGGATTGTAAAGATTGAATACGAGAGGAATTCGAAGGTTTAGTGGAGCCCCAAAGCTCAACTCCATATGTCCAGATTGGCCTTATTACAGTCATGTAGAT
>NW_027114557.1:164804-177483 GCF_000696795.3 Halyomorpha halys
CAGACCGATTTGGACATATGGAATTGAGCTCTGGGGCTCCACCAAACCATCAAATTCTTCTCGCATCCAATCGTTACAATCCTAAATCCTACGTAAAATCCTTGATGCTCCTTATTACGTTACAAATAAACTCATTCACAAAGACCTTAACATGCCATTCGTTGCAGATTTGACCCAAAACAGATATGCGTCTTTTCATTCCAAACTCCTTAACCATCCTAACCGATTAATTCTTAATCTCTCATCCTTAACAATCCCTGATAATCCTCCGAGGCTTCTGAAAAGAAGATGGTGACGGGATCTTTTAATTTAAATTAATGTTTGAAGTTCCACCAATGGGTGGTTCCTTCCCAAGATTTTCAAGTGTATATGAAGCATACAACATATTTACCTATTGTATTATTTTGTACAGTTGTAAATTACATTAAATAAATAAAAAATATTTTAATGTTTAAGATAAATTAATTTTTTATCAACTGTTCCTACAAAACTATTATTATTGAAAAATAGACCAAGTTAAATCAATTTTTATTCACTCCTTAGTTTTAGAACAGTAAAAATATTTTGGGATCCTTAATATTAGTTTGATAAGAACAGAGAAAGAAGCACGAACTACTCGACTACGGCTTGATGGATTTTTATTATAAATGTACCAAATTATTTAATATAAAATTAACTGCAACTTTTCTTCACATTTGTAATTAAATGACCGGCTATTACAGACAATTATATTAATCTGAGAAATAACTACCAATTTCCACGTCAAGTTGCCTTCAAAGGGCGTGGCCAAATCCCTATCCATTAACGTCATTTTTGTGTAGAAGAAGAGTAGGATTTTGACAGCCCCCTGTATTAGAGCAGTAATAATAATAGAAATATGTTATAAACTACAACAGCCAAATTTATGGTCGATGGCTTGGGTAACAATTAGCTTTAGTTAAAATTAATAGCTAAAATTACCATGGATACGATTGATAAATAAATGGTTCATTCATGAATGAGTCGTCTCCATGACAATTTTAGCTATTAGTTTCAAATATTGTCAATTTTCATCTATCTCTATATATTCAAGCACTAAAAATAACTATTATCTTTTATTTATATATTTTTTCTTTTGCTTTTGTATATATTGTATCAATGTGCATTTGAACACTAATACTTCATGTTCTTAATTTGTGGCAGATTGTATTAATCCTCTCTAATAAAAAACTATGAGTAAAAAAAAGAAATAGGTAAAAACAAAAATGTCCGAGTTAGTGCTTTAGAACCACTTGTCCCTAGATTAAATATTCGTTTATACTCTTTCTACCGAAAGAATTTTTTGTAGGACAAAAAGTGTGAGGGTTAGATAATAATAAAAATATTCTTAATTTATTCTGGAATTGATCCCTTTAGAATAATATTGCAGTCGTCAAAATTTATTATTATTGTATTATATTTATATTATTTAAACATATTACAAAATATTACTATTTGAGTTGACCGCACTCTGACCATATTCCATTTATTAATACAAACGGTCAATCAGCTATCTTCCATTATGTTTTATATTTTTTCTCAATCTTTATATACTGGTATGTATGGAGAAAACAAGTTTATAATTGTACCACAAAATAACTAAAAGCATAATTTACGGTAAAGTGTTGTATTTTTTTTTTTTTTGTTGTTAAGATGTTGAAATATACCATGATCTTTAAAAAACACTAACTAAAAATCCGTCTTTTTTTTTCTGATTACGTTTACTCATCTGATCCACTTGGGTATTTATCATGTTTACAAAATAGGAACGTAAAAATTTAACTTGTGTGAAACCACGAGGCCCAGCCAATATAAAATTATTTTAAATATTATAATTTTGTTTTCTCTTGCCGATAATCGGTATATCCAACACAAACGCAAATAATACAAGAGGGGAAACATTCTTCACATTGTAGCCAAGCCAATGCTCCCCACCTAGACACTCTCACCATGTGGCCTTTCACTTTTAAATTAATCTGATAACACATCCTCCATCAGGGGGCGTAGCTCAGATGGTAGAGCGCTCGCTTAGCATGCGAGAGGTACCGGGATCGATGCCCGGCGCCTCCATTACTTTTTAAAATTTTTTACCTATGTATTTTATTAAAAGAAATCGTTATGCCTAAACATGCCTTCTCAAGTAAAATTTAATTTTTTTTTTCTAAGTCAAAAATTTCACTTTTTTAATACTAATATTACATTTTTTTTTTTATCTGTCTTTGGCCCACATACAAATGAACTCAACTCGACATAGTAGAAAATTATTTAAAAAATTTAAATAAAAAAAAGATAAGAAAGGTAAATCTGTAAACAATTAAAGGACAAAGAATGCTAATCTCCCTCAACAAGAAACAAAATAAAATAGCAAAAAATACATTAATAAAAATAATCAATTATAATAGAGATTATCAATATACAATTTTAAAATAAAGTAATATTTATTTTATTACCAATTTTGAAACTAAGCACTAAGTACATACATAAAACCTTTTTTATATGGTACTTATTCATTTTTTAAACTTTATCCTCCAAATTAAGCTCAATTTTGAATGAATAATTTTCAACAAATAATATAAAATTGGTGATATTATATTAATGGATTTTTGACCCGGTAAGTCTGTAGAAAACAAATAACCATAAGCACTTAAATATACTATAAAATTAAGTATTGGCTTAAAATACAGCGTAGTCATGGAGTTAAAATAGTTAATAATATAAATATTTTTTTTTTTTTTTATAATTTTTTGAGGTTTATTACTTCCATCATTTTCAATAAATTATTATTTATTTATTCATTAACATTGTACAACGTTTCGGGACCACTGTCCCATATTCATGTACAAAAACCTATAACAATATTAAAAACTATATAACACCAATCTTCTACTTTATATATTTTATTTTATACAATAAAAGTCACCTCATGAATATGGGACAGTGGTCCCGAAACGTTGTACAATGTTAATGAATAAATAAATAATAATTTATTGAAAATGATGGAAGTAATAAACCTCAAAAAATTATAAAAAATTGACTCACCAGACTTCCATATAATAATAATAAAATACTGAATTATGACGCAAACATATTTACAATTTCACCCAAACATACTTGAATTAATCAAAAACAATTTAATATTTTCAAATGTATTCATATCCATTGTCTATTACTACCAAGAACAATGAACAATTTTGTTTTAAAAAAATTTCTTTTTTCTATTGTCATCATAAAAATTTGTATTTTAGGATTTCTTGAGGTGGACATAAGGAGTATAACTTTTTTCCTGCCAAAAATACAACAGCTAAACAAAATAAAATTGTTATACAACCGGTAAACATTGTGGGGTCTCGGTTTTTCCTGTAAAAATAGGATATTTTTATTTTCCTCCTTTAGTTATTCATAGAATTCTTTAATATTTTGTATTTGTCCATTGCTTATTATTTAACAGTGAGAATTTAAATATAAGAAGATCGTCAGAGTTGCAGTAAAAAAAAAAAGAGTTTAACTGTAATTAGTTGAACTGTTCAACCTTTCGCTTTGAACAGCCCTGATGAAACCCTGTGGGGCGAAACGTCGGACATTAAAATAGTTATAAACTATTTGTTCTTTTTTTTTTACCGCAACCCTGACCATCTTCTTAAATTTTAAAATTAATTGTACATTAGAGAAAGATTTTTTTTATAAATTCAATATTTATGTCCTGTCAAACTAATTCAATGTGGAAAAGACCTTTGTAGCTGATGTTAAAGACCATTTAATTCTACATTGACATGTCGATCTTAATCAAAATCGACTCTAATCTTTTTCGAGAAAATCGAAAAAATGTGAAAAATCGATTCCTTAGAGTCATTCGATAGAACATTGCTGTAATTGCTGTACATGCCAAGCATATACCCGCCTTAAATATGTAATTTCAATTTCGTTTTACTTTTCTTTTTTGAGCTAGACTATTCTCAGATATACAAACAATTTTGTGAGACTAGATTTTTTGGACGCAGAGGATCTCTAAACATAAATTTCCGTTGAAAATTCGATTACAATAATTTTCCTTACTATAGTGGTATTCATGATGTTGTGTTAAATGTAAAATGATTTACCATGTTAAATGTTATAACTATAGGATTGTGAGCAGCCCTATTTGAAGTCATGTTAAACGTTAAATGCATAAGAGCCCCTAGCGGATTTTCTCAGCAACTTGTTTTATAAGCCTTTATGTTTATAACCTTCCTTCCAGAGCCTTATGTTGTTGTTTACTTCAGTTTTGATTTAAGTAATTTATTACAACATGCCTAGAGTGAGTGAAAAGTGGAATTTGAGTGAAAGTTTAGCTTATGAGTGCCTTATTGATCTTCAAACTTGTGAGGAAGAGAATGAAGATGAGATAATTGACTACTGTATTGGAAGTATTCTCCATGTTCTATCATTCAGATATGCAGTTCCATTAAAATTATCCATTCTAGTTTAATAACAGGGATATGAATACCACAAACACACGAAAGAACTGAGCTGTCAACAGAAATGGCGGCGATCTCAACTGGTCTATTGTGTGACGTCATTCTCCATTTAACAGACCAAGTAACAGACTCTCAGCCATGTTAAATGTTATTTCGCTTTACCACGGTAAAATAAGGCAATTTTTTTCGATTTAACATGAGTTTTTCCATTTAACACGCTTTAACATGTTAAACCAAAGATCATGAATACCCCTAATATATTCCAAATATAGGTTAGTGAATGTAAAAAAAAAGCTAGTGGAACTTTGAAAAAAGCTAGCAAACTTAGAGGAATAAAATATGTAATTTTATCAGGGAAAACCTCTTCTAGGATTTCAGAATCAGAAGAAGTGATCTCGACTTGATCCTGACATACTGCTTTCATTCACGTATACACGATGAGAGGCTTGGAACCGCCAATCTCAGAGACATGCAACACATCACTGACAATGAAACAGTCTTGATATATTCTGACACCAGAAAAAAAAGACAATACACCTTGCACGATACCCAAACCACTTAATATACCTGTGAATCAATAGACCACTTAATCCATTAAAGCACAAGATGAAATTAAGAATATAATTCATTTTATGAAAGCCATTTTATGTAAGTTAATGTTACTTATCCTTGGCTCTATAGTTCTGCGAAAATATGGGTGTTTGTTATACCTTCCTTTACTCTCTCCAACTCCGCGTAATCATCTTCTATCTTCTAATCCCATATTCATTCAGATCTCTTCCGCCTCACACTGCCCCTTCATGCGTGGGCTTTTTTCGTCTCGTCTTCCACCAGATCGGTCTTTAAGTAGGAATTTGGATAATGTATTTAATATATGTACGATTTATTCCGAGATTTCTTTTTAGGAAGTTTGATTATATTATTTTTTTAAATTGTTGAGAGGTGAATATAATTTATTCTATATTTTTAATTCTACAACGTTTCGGGACAATTCTCCCATACTCATGCACCTTTACAACCCACATATTTTCAATTTCCATATTGAAATCATGTATTCTATATAATCATAGTTTAAAATTGTTTTACACTAACATTATTTAAATTATTTTCTTTCATTATTGGTCGCAATGGAAGTGCGGGTAGCCCCGGGGTAAGGCACGTGGCTGGTAACTCCAAGGACCCGAGTTCGAATCCGGCTGGGCAGAAAATTGTTTCAATTGTTTTCAATCAGTCAACTCCTGTGGGTTCTGGAGCCCTCCTGGGGTCCACCCAGCCTCTTAAATTGGGTAGAAATCTGGCGGTCGAGTGTGATTCTGACCAAATCACCCCCTTGCACAACCTTTGGTATAGTAACAGTACTTCGTTACAAAGTAATGAACCCCTAACCCTTCATGGGTTGTAGCGGTACAGATTTTAATTTTTAATTTTTATTAATTGGTCTCAATATTTCAGTATTCACCAATAGTGAAAGACAATAATTTAAATAATGTTGGTGTAAAACAATTTTAAACTATAGTTATGAAGTTTATTGTAAAGGTGCATGAGTATGGAACAATTGTCCCTAAACCTTGTACAATGAAAAATATAGAATAGATTATCAGAATTGCGGTCAAAAGAGAAACAAAAATAGCTTACAACTATTTATTTTCCGACGTTTCGCCCCACTTTGCAGGGCTTCATCAGGGCTGTTCAAAGGTAAAGGTTGAACAGGTTGCTGTACAACCTGACTATCTTCTTATATATCAATTTTTAGGTCAACTATATATACATATATATAGAATAGATTATATTCACTTTGGAAGTTTTTTCACCTCAACAATTTAAAAAAATTAATATCTGTAATTATTAAGCTCAAATATACGTAATGTATACACCTTTACCATTTACTACAATAAACTCTTATAAACTATGATGATCAGACCTATTTGGACATACGAATTGAACTTTGGGCTCCACTAAAACATCAAATTCCTCCCGTATCCAATCCTTAGAATTCAAAATATTTCGTAAAATCGTTGACGCTCCTTAATACGTCACAAATGAACTCATCCAACATTCCATTCGTTCCAGATTTGATCTGAAATAGATATACCTCCTTTCATTCTAAAATCTATACCCACAAAAACCCACTAGTTCTTAAACTCTCATCCTTAACAATCCCTGATAAATCTCTAAGGTATCTGAAAAGAAGATGTCCTCGGGATCTTATAAATTAAAGCAATTACTGAACCACCATTGGGTAATTCCTTCGCAATAGTATCACCTGATCTAAAACATTTATCACTTTTACTATTGTATTTTTTTATATATATAAACATTCTATTTTTTTTTATATTATATTCTACAAATACCTAATTTACATATTAAAATTTTAGGAAACTCCATGCTAAATACATGGTTTTTGGCCGCCATCTTGATGTAATCTATAACTGATTGCAGGTTCAGTCGACTCTTCGGACACCTACGCCTCCTGCAACACGGCGCCGTTTCCTTCGCAGGTGGACCTGACGGAGGACTCAAACCTGTACGTGAACCCTCTGGAGCTGAGGAACGTCAAGAAGTCTGCCTCGGGAGACACGATGTTGCGGGGGTCACCCACTGGGGACGAGGGTTGGATCGGATCCAGGGGCAGCCTCAACGATGCACCCATACCCAAGCACAGAAAAACAAGGTTCCAACAGGTATGTATCTCTTATATATCTCTAGTTTATTCCTCTTTGTACATATTTCAATTATCGAAGGTATCACTTTTAAAGTTTATCTTGTACTATTTCTTTTAATAAAACAAAAATCGGACTAAGAGAAGTATAATTATTTAAATCATTGATGTTTTGAGAACACAAAATGATGAAATGAATCAATGAATATATCCCTAATTTAGAAACAGTTTCAAATTATGGTTATATCGCCTTAAATAACGTAATGTGTAGTATATTGAAAAATAAATATTGTCGTTTTTTTTTTCCTAACCTCTACAAAATTTTAATGGCGTGTTTATAAAAAATGAACTTTCTCCTTTTACTGTAGAACATCTACATTCTAAGGAGTATTTTGCAGTATATTATTTTAGTTGTCAGTATTAATAGAAGTGTATAATGTGTTGGGGCACACATTATTTCTGAATTTAACAAACTTAAATCTAATAAAAACTTAATCCTAATACTACGTGACCTTACGTAGTGTGTTGCCAACGCACCGGAGGAGGGGCAGGTGTTAACGTTTTGAATAACGGATTTGTACAGTACTGAAGTGAATAGAAAAATTTGATGTGTCGTCGCTTGATGAACTCCGGCACAGTAGGCAACTCCAACAATTGATGCAGCTCCGGTGGCCTCTACCTCCTCCACGATGTTGTGCGTATGATTTTCCTCAACATCGAATCCTGAAAAGTTTGAAGAAGGCGCTGGGTTCCATCTGATATGTGGGTAAACAATGGTGCCCCATATAGTAGTGCTGGTCTCAGAATACTTTTGTATATCTGCAGCTTCAATCTCAATGAGAGAGCCGGAGAAGTGAGGAGGTGGTTGAAACGATATGACTTTCGTCTTACTGTTCTCGCCTTCTGATATAAATGGGCAGAAAGCTTAAGATGACTTTATACAATTTAAATTCATCAGTTTACTTATTACCTAATAGTACTGGTACTGGTAATGGTGGGGGAACAAGTTCGGGAAGTGGGCCTATTGGTCCTTTTTGCCATCCCTAAGACAAACCAATGGAATGACTCTTTATGTATCTTATTCCTCTATATCAAACCTTTTCGTCTTTCTAATGAAATCCAAAAGGGACTCCCAATCTTTAGAGGAAGCCTCATTCTATCAGAGCCCAATAGCCTGTATCTTAATGATACATACCTACCACAGTCTGCTATCTAATGGAAGCCAGTCTCTGGGGCCTGTCCGCATAAGCAGCAGGTTTTATCATTAACTACTCCACATATCTTAAGATGTCTTTTAAGTTTGCAATGACCTGTAAGGACTCCTATTAATTTAGTTAATTTAAGTTAGTTTCTGTTAATGTCTAGCAGCCACTTAGTTTTAGAAGTAGAGGGTTTGGTTATTAAAATCTTGGCCTGTCTCAACCCTATACTGTCCCTCCACTCTTTACCGGCTTTCTTCCATGTCCAATCAAGAACTACTTTTCTCTGATGCCTTTTAGAGATGCCTAGGAATGGTTTTGGACCTATAGGAGAGTGATCAGCTCCGTTTCTAGCAAGCTGATCAGCTTTTTCATTACCTGTGATTCCCTTTTGACCTTGGACCCACACAAGCTGGAGCTTCTTTAAGCACGCTAATGATTCCAAGACTTGTTTACACTCTCTTACCAATTTAGAGGTCACTCAAGGCTTGAAGGGCAGACAGACTATTTGAAGAGATGGTGATACCAGTTCTTTCATTACCTAGTAGTACAGGTGTTCTAGTTTTGTGTAATATGGTCATAAATATTTTTAATTCTAGTCTAATGTAGATGAGTGGATTTCATAAAAAATTTCTTCAAAAATTTTCAAGTCCCAAAGGACTTTATTAATTCTATTGATTATTTTGGTTCTCAAAAATTTATAATAACGTTAATATAACATTCAGTGTCCTCAAAAACTTAACAAACGATTCCTGTACTGAAGAATTCTGCCTAATAAATAATTCAGTCGTGATGTTCGACCTTGAGCAAAATGTCTATATTAACAACTTCCAAAAATGAACAATTACTAAATGGATATAATGCCAAACCCTTCCCCTCCAAAAAAAAATTATATTAATCAACATTCAATAATATATAAGCAAACATTATTTTTTATTAATTTAATAATAGTTAAAATTATCACGTAATATAGATTATCTAATAAACAAAAAAATGTCGAATGATTTACCGAAACTATTTGAAAATTCGTTATTGAAAGTAACATAATTATTTTTAAATAATAAAATATAATTTTTATAAGTCCAGTTTGGGTTACATTTTACATGGAAAAAGTTGTGTATAAAATGAAAGAAATTATAATTTAATTGGAAAAAGTCACACTTGACACAGAAAAGGTTTAAGTTAACTTTGAAATGCTATATATTTCAAGGTATATCTCTATATAAATAAAAATATAATTTTATTTTATTACTAATGTAAGACCTCCGAAAGTTCTCAACTAATTTACACAAACTTTCAAAATTTCCTGCGGCGTCTTGAGGATGTTCTTAGCTATTGAAAAACCTCATGTTATGCAGCAGAAAAAAAGTTGAGATCAAGAGTAAAAATTACTGGTGCATAACTCAAAATGGATACATTTGTTATTTACGATATCTGAGAAAAATGAGAAAGTAATGAAGTTTCTTAAAAATATCTAAATCAGACTAGTATTAGCACATATATGGCTTATTCAACATTTTACTTATATTTTTAAAAATTTTGTTATAGAATTTGTAAACAAAGCATACAAAGTATAATATGTACGTGAATGTTTAATAATAACTAAATTAATTTAAAACTTTCAATTGTGATTATTCAATCTATATATACTTTGTACATATTCAAATATAGCAATAGCGAACCATTTCTGAGTCAGCTAGTAGGAGAAAGAGAAAGAAAGAAATGCTTAATAAACTAACAACCAATGCTGTTGGCAGATTTTATTTTGAATACAGTTGGTTGCTAGAAGTACACAGCATAATAATCAGTCCCAAGACATACCACAAATACCAACATTAATAATTAACTAAGTTATAATCAAATATAAATACTGGCATGAGTAATTAATAGTTATGTATATTTTTATTCAATTATTATACTATAATACAAATACTCAATATATTGTAAAAAAAAAAAAAATAATTTATGGACTTATTAAAACTTTCTGTGTGCACACATAGAAAAAAAACACATAAAAAACAAAGTTATTAATAAATAAAAATTTAGAAATAATTGATAATGAAATAATAGCCTCAAGTTAAAGTAATAATAGTAGCGGTAAAGTTTAAAAATAAACTACTAATAATAATAGTAGTAAAGTTAAAAAAGTAATAAATAAGTTAAAAAATAGATAAATAAGTTTAAAATGTTAAAAACGAATACATATATTAAAAAATAAATAAATTAAAATTAAAAAGTCTCCAATAGTTCGAACTCAGCAGAACGGGATATAAACTAATAATACATTAAAGCGCTGTATAGCTAACCCAATGGAGAGATGGCCTATTAAAGCATATTCAAATCGTAATAAAAGCTAATTCCTCTTATCATGGGCCAATAATCTTATCAACTACTCCACTTGATTTACTGAGTCAACTAAGTCAGGAGTGGCTTCACCGCCATTATTAACTTAATGTGCCATCCAGTAAGATACGAAACAATTATCATAAATATATTTTTAAAATGCTAGACCCTAGATATAGATTATTATTTAGTAACACTGTATAGCAGTAAAACAATAAAAACTAGTTTCGAAATTTTTTTTTTTCGGATAGCTCTACAGATCTTTCGCCATACAAATATATATATATATTATTAAATATACAAATAGTATTATATAATTAGATCATAACGGGGTTATCAATCACTAAGATAACAAATCTAATTAAGTATGTATTTCGAGTCATTAACAAATAAAGTGTTTTTTTTTCATAACGTTTCGGTCTGGTCTTTATTCGGGAATTTATTTGATATACGAAAAGTTAAAAGCGTTTCAACAAAATCATGTAAGCTGTTTTAATGCTACAATCTATATAAAAACACATTTATTTATTATAGTTAACTTGGTTCATATTATGATTATGTACATGGGTATCGGAGACCGCCATTTTAAAAAAGCTACAAGACTGGTCCACCCGTTTAAGGGATAATATTTTTTAAATAGGCCTTAAGTTAAGTTATTACCTCCACTCCTCCGAGGAATTTTACTTATCTTACTTTTCAAACAGATAATTGGTTGGTCAATGTACGACATGTTATAAACGCCGTTTTCCAATTTTAGGCACATTTTAAATATTGCTCACTTAAACTATCTTAAGTCTCCTCTTCCCGTTTTGAGCAAATATTTCAAAAATTATATAGGTCGCTACCTTTGGGTCTTAGTGGGTTGGGCCCGGTCGGGAAGGATTGCCTTTTTTGTGTTATGATCGATCTTCTCTTGTGAGTTTGTAACATGTCGTGCATCGACCAACCTACTCGCTAAAAATTTCTGTATTAAATGTAAGATAAGTAAGGCTACCTAGCCCAGATTTGGGCGTATGAAGTATCTCTTCGGCCTCCATTTTGAAACGAAACGCCACAAGTAATGACGAGGCCCAAGCATAGTCGTGGAGTGGTACCAAAGCTCTACAAAAGGGCTACTCACAATGCTATACTTATAATATTTAACATGATTAAACATTTTACATTTAACACAATATCATGAATACCCATCCCTAATACATTTATTACGGTTTGCAATACTGACTTCTTAATTTAAATAATTATTGTTATTCCAAATATATTTGTAATACTCTCCCATATTAGGGGTATTCGTGATATTGTGTTAAATGTAAAATATTTTACCTTGTTAAATATTATAAGTATAGGATTGTGAGCAGCCCTATTTAAAGTTATGTTAAATGATAAATGCATAAGAGCTCCTAGCGGATTTTCTGAGCAACTTGTTTAGTAACCCTTCCTTCCAAAACTTCATATTATTGTTTACTTATAAGTTTTGATTAAAGTAATTTATTACAACATGCCTAAAGTGAGTAAAAAGTAGAAGTGTAAAAGTTTGGCTTTTGATTATATTTTTTAAAAAGTCCAAAACACAAGACAAAAGAAAAAAAAACACAAACTACGAGTAAGTCACCTAACACAACAAATAAAACGATGACAAGCTCAGCTGGTCTGTTTCGTGACGCCATTCCCCATTTAACAGACCTAGTTACAGACTCTCAACCATGTTAAATGTTTTATCGTTTTAACATGGTAACAGAAGGAAATATTTCTCCATTTAACATAAGTTTTTCCATTTAACACACGCTTAAACATGTTAAAATAAAGATCATGAATGACCCTAAAATTGGACCAGTACTTCCGAAAAATATCACCTCGCACGTCGGCAGGTGGTAGTAGTAAGGAAACTTACTTTTTTTTTTCTTTCATTTACCTACTTATGGAATGTATATTAGGGGTATTCATGATCTTTGGTTTAACATGTTAAATGGAAAAACTCATGTTAAATCGAAAAAAATTGCCTTCTTTTA